>NW_017671016.1:164444-247073 GCF_001879085.1 Nicotiana attenuata
TGTTTGTTATTTACCTACTAAGAAAAGATATATATATATATATATATATATATATATATGTTTTACAATTATATATGTTGTTTTGCACAGTCCAAGTTCTTAATTCCAGCTGAAGGAGAGAAGTGAGTAATGACTAGTCTTCGTGATGCTTAGAAGCGACACAAGAGAAATATTAAGAAGAAATATTTTAATAAAAATGTTACTATTGAAGAAATGCTACAAAATCGTCCCAATGAGATACCTGAAGTTCAATTCCGTCAATTGATTGAGTATTGGGATGAAGAAGATATCCAGGTAAGATTAAATCGTGCATTTCTACATTTTCTACCTATTGTTGCATTATATCTTTTATCCTTTTTGATTTATTAATTAATATACTTATTTTGTTGTTAGGTTATGTGCCAACGAAATTCTGAAAACAGGAAAAAACAAAAGTGGAGGCATCGAATGGGACCTATTAATTTTGCAAGAGTGCGTGTGGCATTGGTAATATTTAGTCGACATTTTGTAATATGTCTTCCATTTCTTTCTGTACTTTTTCGGAATATAGTGATGTGTTTTTTTATTTTCTTTAATGTAATTTGTAGCACACAACCAAAGAGAACAACGAGGAACCATCAAAGTCTGAAATATTTATTACAACTCGTACAAAGAAAGGAAAGAAAGTTCATACAGATACTCAAGTTGCAATAGTAAGTCATCCTGCAAGTTAAGATCTTGTTATTATATTTCCTCTCTTTAACTGAAAGTGTTTCTCGTAAAGTTTTAGCTTTATTAATGAAACACCATATATACGTAAAAAAAAAAAAAAAAATTACAAGGTTACAAAAACTGAAAAGTTAAAATGGTACTTTCTATTAACTAGTCTCTCGTATAATAATTGTTTCATTTTGTCACGATCCCAAATGTCGATCGTGATGGCGCCTATCACATTACTAGGCAAGCCGACTGAACAATTAACCACAACCCTTTTTCTTAAACATTAAAGCTTGCAACTTTATTCCCATTAATTTAGGGACATTGGTCAAATCGTTTAATTTGTGTGTTTTTCCTCTATTACGTATGAACAAAACTTATCCACTTCATTCTTTTACAATACAATGGGTACAATCCTCCTTAACAACATTATCAACAATACAGTATAATACCCAGTCAAAAGTTTCATCTTTTTCACAATTTGAATCTTCATTATCAATTTCTCCCTGTACTACTCAACCCTAACTCTTGTTTGCAATTACAATAACCCATCTAAATAATAGAGTAGACAATTAAATAAGAAAGAAGTGAAGAAAACCAAAAGGAAGAAGGATTTTTTTTTTCTTTTTACCGTGCGTTTGTCAGTGGAAAGAACACAAGCAACCAAAAGGAAAAACTTTGCTGCCTTTAAGCTTCGGCCAAACAAGAACTTTAAATCCCGTACCAGTTCTTAATGTTTCATTCTAATGCCTTTTCTTTAAGATTCCAATCCATGTATATCACGTGACCATACTTAGTCCACGTGACTAGTCCAATTCTCTTTTTGTCAAATTTTCATTCTCTTATCTCTTTTTTTGGTCTTTATCAATTTATCATTTCACACCACTACTAATTTACAAAATATACACAATAACATGCTTCAATTACTTTATTTAATTCTTTTTTTAATATTAATATAGAATATAACCCGCTTCTAATCACCATGTGCTATAGGCAATATCTTCAACTACTTTATCTAGACCGCATAGGTTCTTATACCTATCGAGCATCTTATTCATGTCATAATATCGTCATTATCAACATTTAAAGCCTAAAAATGTACGGGGTTTTACAGGATGCATGCAGGATTTGTATTTATAGTGTAAGCAAAGAGTAGAAGAAAGCTTATTTCAGTACCTAGAAATTTTGGATATGTGGAGTTGATTGTAACAGCTATCTCAAACCTCTTTGTTTGTACCATGGTGTACCTTCTTGGTACTTTCTTCAATAAATTAATCGATCTTATCTTTTGAAAAAGAAAAATGATGACTGAGGTAGTGTCATGAAATTGAAACAAAAGATGTACATACCATTATCCTTAAATGTAATTGTGTGGTTCATTTTTTGGAAAGTTCATAACTTACCATAGGCAAAATAGTTTTGAAAGTAATTAGCTGAAACTGTTGCTTCGCTATTAATGTTTATTGTCATAGGCAATGTTCAAATGTCTGAGACTCTGTACTACATATGTGCTTAATTAGTAGAAGTTCATACCCAACATATGCAATAATTATTGATTTAAGCTTGAAAATGAGCTTAGAATGCAATTTGAAATTGCAATCTGCACAGTCTCACCATTTGGAAACGGTGCCCAAGGTTTCCTCATGGACCTACTGAAATACGCACAATACCCATCTGCATAGGTCCAAATTTGGCGATTCGGTGGTAACGGATAAGTAAGACAAAGGACGGGGTCGACCATGATATAACGATTGAAGGTTGCTCTGACAAAGGCTAGTGCCAAAAGCGGGCAGCCGAGGTGAGAAAATAACGGTAGAATAGGTTCAGAGGTAGACATAAAGAATATTCCTTTGGATATTCTTTATGTTGTACTTTTTAGGGTTTTTTGGGAATATCCTTTATAAATAGGAAGAGATAGAAAACAAAAAGGGGGGATCTTCTTCACTCTCTGATAAGAATACATTGTAAAGGCTGACAAAAGAGAATATCCAAAAGTTATCTTGTTCGTTGATAATATTATTGAAGCACACGTTGTTCAATCTTTATCCATAGATCCAAAGATTCCACACCCATCTTAACTTCTCATTTTCTCACGTCGCTGACAAAGAAAAGGAACATCCAAATCATATAATAATTGGGTGGTAGATCTTTTCTTATTACATTCATTGCCATTATTTACATTTATTACATATTCATGCTATCGTATTTATTGTCAATCAATAGAGTATTAAATCTGTTATTTAATTCTCTTGAGCACTACTCGTCTCACGAGTATTCTGTTTTATTCGGTCTGCAATTTATTAAGTTCAACTAAGTTTCGCCCTTTAATTCATCATTAATTGGTGTAGTTAAAAAGTACTTTTTTGCTCAAACAATTTGGCGGCGTCTGTGGGGAGGTTTTAGTTGAAATTTCAGTTCCTTCTAGATCATAAAAAAGACAGCCATCTCTTCTTCGTTTGTACAAACTAACGATGGCAGGAAAAGGAGAGGCAAGACAGAAAGCAATAGCAGGTGTCACTGCTAACATTTTGAACACTATCAACGAGGATGACAGGGAAAACAACGAGAATGTGACACTAGACGCTACGCTCAGACGGAGTGACTCCCCTCCTCCTCATGAAAGTGTAACCGCTTCACGCGAGAGAGGAGCGTCAACATCCACGGTTGAGGAAGCACCGCCAGCAGTGAGAAAATTATTGGAAGAATGGTTGACGAGTACTCTAAACAACATACGCGACAAACCATTCAAAGGGAGAATAGAAACACCGCGCAAGCAGATATCACAACGATCACTGGCGAATAGCCCACCCCCCAAACAACTAACACTTACACCACTGTTGATGCAGGTAATGACGCACTGATAGCTATTTGAAGAAAATGGAAGAAATGGAAAACGAAAACAAGACACTCCGCGACCAGATGAGGGAGCATCAAGAAAGGGTCGACAAGATACCGGGTGGCCCAAAGTTGCTACCAAAAAGAGACGTTGGCCGGTTCGTCGAACAACCGTACAACGAGAAAGCGGCTCCACATGCCATTCCCAAGACCTTCAAAATGCCATCGTACTTGAAGATATACGACGATACTACAGACCCCAAAGATTACATCATCCATTACATCACAGAGGTGAAGGGCAACGACCTTTCGAAGGAGCAAGTAGCATCAGTGTTACTGAAAAGGTTCAGCGAAACCCTAGTGGCAGGAGCCTTAACCTGGTATTCACAACTGTCGGCACGGTCAATAAAAACGTTCGAGGAAATGGCCGACAAGTTCGTCACCGCCCACGGCGGAGGTAGAAAGGCGGAGGCCAGAGTAAACGATATATTTGTCGTTAGGCAATCGCCTGGCGAGGGACTCAGGGACTCCTCGCCCAGTTTAACAGGGTGAGAATGAGCCTACCTAATGTATCAGAAGGGATGGCGGTAGCAGCTTTCCAGAACGGGTTGAACAGGAACGGGTCGAGAGCAACCAGAAAGTTATTAAGCAGGCTCATGAAATACCCTCCCACCACTTGAGAAGAAATCCACAATGCCTACTATACCGAGGTGAGAGCCTACGAGGATAACCTTAACGGTTCGACCCAACGGTTGATATCAGTTCAAACGGAGTCGAGAAAAGATTGTCGTAACGATGGTCGAAGACATCAGTCAGGCCCCCGTCTCAACCGAGAAAGACATCAACCCTACGTCAGAACCGTTATCCCACCGTCACCTCGACATGCGGAAGGGCCATCCAGGCCACATACAGGGACTAAGAGAAACCAAAGAGGTATGCCTCCACTCTTATTTGCTCACAATTTTTGTGTTTCCCCTTCAGAAATAGTGTACGCACTAGAGAAGCTTGGCACAAAGGTGAAGTGGCCACAAAAGACGAAGTCCGACCTGAGTACCCGAAAGTCGAACGTCCTCTGTAAATTTCACCAGGAGCGGGGTCATAAAACTGAGGACTGTATAGATCTACGGCAAGAGGTAGTAAACAAGCTAAACCAAGGGCACCTGAGGGAGCTGATGAGCGACCGCGGACGAGCTAACTTCGGCCGTGGACGCAAACAACACCAGGGCCCTCCAAAGCCACCATTCCCTGCCCGCACCATCCAAATGATCATCAGCAGAGGTGATGAAGCAGTGATCAACTATGTGAAGTTCACCGCGACACACAAACTAAAACGGTCGATCACCCACGAACGGTACGACGACCTCGGAGACAGTATCATCTTCAATAAGTCTGATACCGACGGTTTGGCTTTTCCCTTATTTCGATGCTCTTGTTATTACTTTACGTATTTCAGATACTGATGTGAAAAGAATAATGGTAGACGACGAAACCGGCGTGTGTATTATCCACCCTTGAGTTCTCACACAAATGAGACTTGAAGAAAAGATAGTACCAAGTTGCATAACACTAACAGGTTTTAACAATGCAGTTGAGCGAACCTCTGGGAGTAACACTACCCGTTCTGGCCCAGGGCGTCACCCTAGAAACAATGTTCCATGTCATGAACCAAGACACGGCTTACAACGCCATCATAGGGCGGCCCTGGATACACGCTATGAGGGCCATCCCAACAAGTTTGTATCAAGTGATCAAAATCCCTACTCCATGGGGGATATTCAGCATCCGAGGTGAATAACGTATAGCCCAAGAATGCTATCGTATCGCCCAGGATTGCATGTACACTCAACAGCTAAAGGGAACAAACTCAGAAGCATAGCAATTACCAAAGTCGGGGACCAGACTCGACGCACAAACAGACATCATCAGGGACCCCGACATCGTGGAAGCCGCTGAATCAACGGTAGAAGACCTCGATCCCGTCTAATTGGACAGCAGCGACAGAAACAAAAAGGCTTACATCAGACATAAACTTTCGGAACCAGGTAAATTTCATAAGTTTTTAATTAACAATGCTGATTTGTTCGCCTTCTCCCATGCAGATATGCCAGGTATCCCGAAAGACGTTGCCACACACAAGTTGAACGTCGACCCGCTCTACCCACTAGTACAACAAATAAGAAGACAATTCAATGCTGCAATCAATGAGGCCGTCAGTGATGGAGTGGATAAGCTACTTGCTAATGGTTCCATCCGGGAATCAAAATACCCCCAATGGGTCGCCAATGTGGTCATGGTAAAAAAGAAAAATGGGAAATGGCGGATGTGCGTGGATTTCACAGACCTAAACAAGGCCTGCCCAAAGGACTCCTTCCCATTGCCTCACATCGACTAGCTCATCGATGCAACTGTGAGACACGAATTGTTAAGTTTCTTGGATGCCTACTCGGGTTACAACCAAATCCTCATGGAGGAGGAGAACCAAGAAAAAACTACTTTCATCACCCATTATGGGACGTAGTGTTACAGAGTCATGCCATTTGGGTTGAAGAACGCAGGGGCAACGTATCAAAGGTTGGTCACCAAGATGTTCAAGGATCAACTCGGCAAAACAATGGAAGTTTAGATCGACGACATGTTAGTAAAATCAAAAAAGAAAGAAGACCACATCGACCACTTAAAAGAAGCCTTCAGTATATTAAGGCAGTACGACATGAAATTGAACCCTGAAAAATGTGCCTTCGGCGTAACCTCGGGAAAATTCCTCGATTTCTTGGTGTCACAAAGAGGTATCAAAAGTCAACCCAGATCAAATCAAAGCCATTGAAGGGATACCTGATGTTACGACCCGAATTTTCCACTGTCGGGACCGTGATGGAACCTAATATTGAACCCGCTAGGCAAGCCAACGTTATCGATTATTTTACCCTTTTCCTTTATCTTTAACAATTTACCATATGATATAAGAAAATCAACGAAAATCAAAATGCGGAAGAACAGAATTTAAAGTTTAACTTAATACTAATACAAAATCCATAATAAAACTCCACACAGAACTGGTGTCACAATTTCACGGACTGTCTACGAATACTACAAATAGTGGTCTGAACAAGAAAATACAAATCTGTCAGAAATAGATAAAACAGAATAGAAGCAAGATAGAAGGGGACGCCAAGGCCTGCGGACGCCTGCAGGACTACCTCGGGTCTCCACCGGACTGAAGGCAGCAATCTTGAACTACGGTCTGTAGGGTCCAGTATCTGGATCTGCACAAAAGTGCAGAGTGTAGCATCAGTACAACTGACCCCATGTACTGGTAAGTGCCGAGCGTAACCTGGGCGAAGTAGTGACGAGGCTAGGACATGACCAACAATCATAAACCTGTGCAGTTAACAATATCTAACAGAATAACAATAATAGAAATTATCAAAAGTTTACGGGAAGGGGCAACATGCTATGGGGAATACCAGAATAAGGAAACACAGAAATAACGAAAACGAAACAATCAAGGCACTTGAACCGATAACAGCAAATAATCACAGCAACAGAAAACAAATGCACGGCATCACCCTTCGTGCTTTTACTCTTAATTCTCACCATGCAATCAATAATGGAAATGTGCACGGCATCACCCGTCGTGCTTTATCACTATTCCTCACCATATGTATAAATATAAATGTAAATGTGCATGGCATCACCCTTCGTGCTTTATCACTCTTCCTCACCATATGCATAAATATAAATGTAAATGTGTACGGCATCACCCTTCGTGCTTTATCACTCTTTCCTCACCATATGCATAAGTATGAATATGCACGGCATCACCCTTCGTGCTTTATCACTCTTTCCTCACCCAAACAGTAGAAACAATAACATCCCGGCAAGGGATCAACAATGGAAACAAATACAAATCTCCCGGCAAGGGAATCAACAATGAAGAATGGTCTGGGCTTTCGAAAAGATGAAGATGCAAGGGGTAAAGAGACAGTCTTTTGAACAAGCAAGCTGACATAAGGATTCTAGCTCGCGCCCACTTAGAGCAGATGGAGCTTCGCACCTTACTTTTTCTTTTAGCCTTCGTGCCCCACAGCTTTTCGGAGCGGACCAATCTTCCGTGCCGCCCCCCCCCCCCCCCCTTACTCTCTCTATATAAAAAAGCCAGCTCAGCGGATGAGTGGTCGTATTCGACACCTCTTTCTCTTACGGCTAGTGCGCTATTTGAGATAGTTGAAAAGGGGTGTAGCGATAGAAAGTTTTGAATCAATAATTCCTCAAAAGTCATTGCTAGTACGTTTAATACAGTTACTGCTATACCTTAGGCCTCAATTAGCAGGAAACAAATACAAGTCCCAGCAAGGGAATCAACTATAACTAATCTCGTTCCAACAGTTATCTCCACAAAATGAATCTCAACTCGGACCAACACTCAAGAATGGTCAAATACCAAGAAAATATCATAATCTTGTTCAACAGGAATAATCTTCAATTTAAGCATGGATAATACATAATGAGAATCACCACAATCACAATATAAGACTCACGGGCATGCTTGACGCCAAGGTATAGATATTCGTCACCACACCTATACGTCGTACACAACACTAACACGTAGCAAATAAGACACAACACCTATTCCCTCAAGCTAAGGTTAGGCCAAACACTTACCTCGAATTCTACGGCCAAACTCAAGCCTCAAATACCGCTTTCCCCTTAGATTTCGTCTCCAATTCACTTGTATCTAGCCGTAATTAACATAACAACATCAATAAATGTTAAAGATTTCAACTCCAATGCTTAATTATAGGTTTTCTATCATTTTTCCCAAAAAGTCAAAAATTGACCCCGGGCCCGCTTGGTCAAAACTCGAGGTTCGGACCCAAACCCGATTACCCATTCACCCCCGAGCCCAGATATGCAATTCATTTTGGACTCCGACCTCAATTTGAGGTCTAATTCCCCAAATTTCAAAATTCCCAAATTTCACCCAAAACACCCTATTTCCCATGAAAATCCCTAGATTTTGTGATGAAATTTTGTAAAAAGATGAAGTAGATTGAGAGAAATGAGTTAGAAGTTGTTTACCTGTGATTTGGGGAAGAACTTTTCTTTGGAAAATGGCCTATGAGAGCTTAGGGTTTGAGAGAATTTGAAAAATGATGAAAATCCCGTCTAAGCTACAATTTACGCAGTCGCAGTTATCGCATTTGCGATGACAGGTTCGCAAATGCGGCCAAAGCATCGCAAATGCAAAGCTTGGCCTGGCTGCAAACTTCGCAAATGCGAACTATTGTTCGCAAATGCGGCCACTGCTGAGGTCGCAATTGCGATATTGAGCTTCGCAAATGCGAAGGTCCCCCTCCCTGCCCTCTGATCGCAATTGCGACGGATCTTCGCAAATGCGAAGTCTGCAGATCTGCAACACAACAGCTATTTCTTTTAAGTCTCAAAACACTCCGAGGCCTATCCAAAACTCACCCGAGCCCTCGGGGCTCCAAACCAAATATGCACGCAAGTCCAAAAACAACATACGGACTTGCTCGTGCGATCAAATCATCAAAATAACATCAACAACTACGAATTTAGCATCAATGAAATTCTCAAGAACACCTAAAGTTACTATTTTCACAACCGAGGGTCCGATTTATGTCAAATCAACTCCGATTCTCACCAAATTTCATAGATTCAACTTAAACATTATTATAAACCTGTATCGGGCTCCGGAACCAAAATACGGGCCTGATACCATCAAGAACACACACCATTTAATTTCCAAAAGTCTTTATACTTCCAGCAAATAATTTTCTTTAAAAATTCTATTCTCGGGCTAGGGACCTCGGAATTCAATTTTGGGCATATGCGCAAGTCCCATATTTTTCTACGGACCCTCCGGGACCGTCAAATCATGGGTGTGGGTCCGTTTACCCAAAATGGTGACCGAAGTCAACTTAAATTTAATTTTAAAGGCAAAATTAGCATTTTTCTCATGTTTTCACATAAAGGCTTTAGGGATATATGCCCGGACTGCGCACGCAAATCGAGGTGAGACACAAGGAGGTTTTGAAGGCCTCGAGACACAGATTTGACTATTAAAACAAGAGATGACCTTTTGGGTTATCACACCTGAAGCGTTAAGCAGCAAGAAACAGGTGCAAACACTGACTGGCCGTATAGCCGCCCTGTCGAGGTTCATCTCACGGTCATCCGACAGGTGCCACAAATTCTTCAACATGCTGAAAAAAAGATAACGGGCTCTGGTGGAATTTAGAATGCATCGAGGCCTTGAGGGAACTAAAGGCATACTTGTCTTCGCCCCCACTGCTCGCCAAAGCAGAACCTGGCGAACGCCTCCTAATATAGTTGGCTGTCTCAGAAGTCGCGGTAAGCGCAGTGCTGGTCCGCAAAAAAAGGTACGCAATATCCAATTTATTACATTAGCAAAACCCTGGTCGACGCCAAAACGAGGTACCCCTTCCTCGAGAAATTGGCCTTAGCATTGGTTATAGCTTCACGAAAGCTTAGACCCTATTTTCAATGCCATCCCATATCGGTTGTAACGACCTTCCCCCCTACGGAGCATCCTACATAAACCCAAATTATCGGGAAGACTAGCCAAGTGGGCCATAGAATTAAGCAAGCACGATATAACATATCAACCGCGAACAATGATAAAATCACAGGTACTTGCCGACTTCGTCGCCGACTTCAGTGCTAAAATAATGCCCGAGGTTGAGCAGGAGGCTTCTCGTACCCCTCTCGGGCAACCTAATCCGTGGGTCCTATACACCGATGGCGCATCCAACGCGTCAAGATCTGGACTGGGACTCGTACTCGAGGTCCCAACAGGCAAAGTTATCCACCAGTCCATACGGTGCCCCGATATGACTAACAATGAGGCCGAGTATGAGGCCATAATTGCAGGACTAAAGCTAGCTCTCAAATACGGAGCACGAGGAGTCATCCTCAGATGCGATTCACAACTCATTGTCAACCAAGTCACAAGGACTTTCCAAGTCAAAGAATAGAGGCTACAAAAGTACCAGGCAGAAATTCATAAACTACTACCAGAATTCGATGAATGCCAACTCGACCATATACCTCGCGCACAAAATATCGAGGCAGATGGCCTCGCCAAATTAGCAGCAGCAACCAAAATCACTAAAGAAAATGTGGTCACCCTCCTCCACTTGTCAATAGACCAACTCGAGGTACACTCTGTAAATTTGACTTGGGATTGGCGCAACCGCATCATAGCATACTTGCAGGAGGGAGTACTAACATCGGAAAAAAAGGAATCCAAAAAGCTTTGAACGTAGGCGGCCAGGTACAGCATCATCAACCACGACCTGTACTAAAGAACATTTGGGGGCCCCTTGGCAAAATGTCTAGGGCCGAACCAAACGAGGTGCGTCCTCGAAGATGTACACGAGGGCCATTGCGGTGCTCATACTGGCAACCGAGCCCTCTCAGATGCCTCATTCGAGCAGGATAATACTGGCCCACAATGAAGAAGAAAGCCGCCAACTACGTCAAGAAGTGTGAGCAATGTCAAAAATACGCCCCTATGATACACCAAGCAGGCGAGCTCCTCTACTCGGTTATATCACCATTACCATTTATCAAATGGGGAATGGATATTGTCGGGCCCCTCCCGGCTGGACGAGGTAACACACGATTCCTTTTAGTTTTAACTAACTAGTTTTCCAAGTGGGTGGAAGCAGGTGCATTCGCCAAAATACGCGAATAGGAAGTTATCACATTCATATGGAGAAACATCATATGCCGTTTCGGCATCCCCAAAGAAATTAGCTGCGACAATGGACCCCAATTCACTGGAAAAAAGACCGCCGAGTTCTTCGAAAAATGGCACATCAAGCGAATACTCTCCACGCCATATCATCCTGCCGGTAACGGTCAAGCCGAATCCTCCAACAAAACAATATTGAACATCTTGAAGAAAAAGCTCGAGGAAGCCAAAGGATTATGGCCATAATTGCTACCAGAGGTACTGTGGGCCTATCGCACTACGCCAAAAACGAGCACAGGCAAAACGCCATATCACTAGTCTACGGGACCGATGCCATGATACCTGTCGAGGTCGGGGAACCTAGCCTGAGATACTCCAATGAAAGCGGACAAAACAGACGAGAACATAAAACAAGACCTCGACGAGGCAGAAAAACGAAGAGACATGGCTTATGTAAGAATGGTAGCCCAAAAACAACAAGCAGAAAGGTACTACAACAAAAAAGCCAAAATACGACCACTCAAAGTCGGAGACTATGTTCTCAAGGCCAAAACACAAGCGACCAAAGACCCAAAAGTAGGCAAACTAGGAACCAATTGGGATGGGCCATACAAAATCACGGCAGCAGCAAGCAAATGAGCATTCCAACTAGAAACAATGGAAGGAAAACTACTATAAAACAATTGGAATGTCGCCCACCTCAAATACTTCAACTTCTGAAAAAGGATGCCCCTCAAGTCGTACTCTTTTTCCCTCACCCGGGTTTTGTCCCAGTTAGGTTTTATCGGGAGGTTTTTAACGAGGCGACGAAGGGGACGTCTCGAAGTTCAAGTATGGTTCATTGCCCCGCCTACCGACTGTTTGACTAGATACGTGGAAACTTCTCCAATATATGTATGAAACAAACATGTATAGTATTCTCCAGTGAATAAAATAAACCAGCATTTTGTACTCTCCGCCAAGATATTCTCCAATGAATGAAATAAAACAACATTTTTAACATTTGACATCGCCCGAATTACTTAACATTCGACCTCGCTCGAATTACTTAACATTCGACCTCACTCGATTTACTTAACATTTGACCTCGCTCGAATTACTTAACACTCGACCTCTCTCAAATTACTTAACATTCGACCTCGCTCGAATTATTTAACACCCGACCTCGCTCAAATTACTTAACACTCGACCTCACTCAAATTACTTAACATTTGACCTCGCTTGAATTACTTAACATTCGACCTCGCTCGAATTACTTCACATTCGACATCGCTCGAATTACATTACACTCGACCTCGCTCGAGTTACTTAAGATCTACGATCGACTACGCCAAAATACTACACACAAGCGGCCGAAAAGCCAGGGACTTCACCGCATAGCAAACAAAGAATGACTCCGGAAAGACACAGCAAAAAGGTAATAATTCCATTACAACTGTTATATTACAAATTTTTTTACAAAGGGCCCGAAGAAGCCCTCACAAAAATAGCAGGGCAAAACAAAAATATGTATAACGGCCCTACACCGCATCATCTCCTTCGGCGTACTCATCATTATACCAAGAGTCACAGGCGGGCCTGTTTGCATCATCATCAACATCGTCCCCCACCAGGCGTACCGGGGTCATAACCACAGGCTTCACGGGCCGCACGTGCTTTAACACGGACACCCTCGAGTTCAGCCTCAGAAACTTTCCCGTCGGCCTTCAGGGACTTGTACACATCAAGCTGAGCCTCAGCTTGAACCCACATCTCATACAACTCCCGCGACACGATGGGATCGACAAAAGTATGAGACGTAGACGGCTGCGACTGCCGTCGCACTTCCTCAGCCTTCATAGCAACAACTTGTTCTTTTAATCTGGACAACTCTGCCACCAGATCCTGGATCCGCTCTTCTAACCTCTCCACCTTGAGCGCTGCCGTCTCCACCTCATTATCCCGCTCAGACCTACAAACACGGAGGGCGTCATCTAAGGCCGCTACTTCGGATACGGCGACCACCCTTCCTTTTTCGGCATGCGTCAATTCCTCGACCTTAACACTCAACTTGCCTCTCAAATCAGTAGCCCCTGTTTCCCTCTGACCAAGCTCAGCAATTAAGGAAGCCAGTCGCGCTTGAAGGTCGGTTTTCTCAGCCATCACCCCCTTGCTCACCTCTAGCTCATCCTCCTTGGCCTTAAGAGCCGCCTCAAGCTCGTTGCATCGACCTATGGCCTTCATCATTTCATCATCCCGCTCCTTCAGCTCCTCAACTTTCCTCGCCAACTCCTCCTCTCTCTGTTTGAGCCCGTCACGAAATAGCTGAAACTCACTATCTTGGTTAAAGACGTCAGCCAGTGCTCGATGCTTAGTATGGTACTCTTTGTACTTAGAGGTCACCTTCTTAAAAATGACCGTCCTCTGTTCATCACGCCGGTCGCGCTCAATCCCTATAATGAGAGTCTGACATGCAAAGGAAGGAAAGTCATCATAAGCAGAATACGCATGCAAGACAAATCCTAAACAATAAAAGACACTTACTCGCAAAGCCATGCTAGAAATACTCAGCGACAGCTCCGCATCACTCATCGTCTGAAACGCCGCGTTCTTAGAAGCAGCACACAAGGGGGCGAAGGACGACACCGCCTGTTCAGAATTAGCCAAAAGGTCGCAACCCACGGGAATGATTACGTGTCGGTTAGGACCCTCCGTCCTCACTTCCACGCGGGTGTTTCTCTCTAAAAAGGCATGCACCTCTTCAGGATCGATGTCCGAGCCGAACCATCGTCCTCTGCGAACACCGCTCCATCTCATCCAGCCACCGATGACGCACCACCTTCAACAGCCCGTATAGGCTCCCCGCCTTGATGTACCCCATCGACCCTAGGGGACCTCCCCGCCATAATGGCATCCTCCATAAAAATGGGCCCAGTGTCTGCACAAGTGCGGACGCCGCCCTTGGGGCAATGACCTTTCTCGTTTCAACACTAGTGGCGACAATTTTCCCAAGTTCCATTCTTCGCCTCTTTCTCGATGGCGACTCCTCTCCGTTAGATGACTCATCTACAAGGTGGTAGATAGGTCGGGAAGAGATCTCATCCCGTACAGCAGCATTCTGAGGAGAGTACCTAGCTTACAGAGCTTGAGTACGACCTGCGCGGATGGACTCAGCCAGAGTAAATTGCATCCCTACCGTTGCAATAGCCTGGCAAAATGTCGGCACTCGAGCTTTCTTTTTGGAAGTCCGTCGACCTGTCACCATAAGGAGGTCGTATCAACAAACAACGCTAAACAATAGAAGGCCGAAACAAAAGTAACACTTACTAGATGAGACCTTTGGCCCAAAACGTTTGTAGAAAACCACCCAATCTCGAATACCCACCATGTGAGGTAGCACGCAAGCCACCCAGTCTTCAATGCCGACGATGGGAAAGGGTGCACGCCACTCAGCTAAAAAAACAACACAAAGAAACCACAAATAAATGAAAAACGAAGGGACGAAAAGAAGACGACAAGCGTATACCAACAACACCTATAATTATGGTTCCACTGCTCGGGAAATCCAGCAGGGTCCGATACCAAGTGTTCGATTTTGATAAAGAAGTACTTGTGCCAAAACCTCCGATTCGTCCTGTCGTCCATTCCAACTATCAGCCCTCTGGTCCCGCAATGTCGCAGGTGTATCATAGTGCCTCTGTAAAAACTTGGTGAAAACAGGTGTAATAGGTGGCAGATATCGACCTCGCAACTGGCTAATTCCGCATACTTTGTTAGCATCAGGAAAGCTTTATACAAATACGGGGATAGCTGTGCCGGGAAGACGTTGTAAAATCGACAGAATTCCTCTACTAGCGGGAGAAGAGGGAGAGTATAACCAATTAAGAAAGGGTAGACATATAAGGCACAGTACCCAGGTCGATGGACCTCTACGATGTCGCCGCCAACCGGAACTATCTCGACGTGAGAAGTGATATGATATGTAGATCGGAGCTCAGCTATATTAGATGGCCCGGTCTCGGAGATTACCTGAACGGGGGCGGGAGCAGGTTCCTTATGAAAATCGCTTCTGGACAAGGGGTTTCTAGGAACTATCTCCTCCACGGTAGGAAAGCTCTTATCCTCTTCGACCACGAAATCCTCACCGCCGGAAGGAGGAGCCACCGACAACGGAGTGGCATCAGAAATTTCATCGTGACAACGAAGGGAGTGTGACATGTCGACGATAAAAGGTATGCTACTAAACCTGAAGAAGGAGGTAACGACTAAGGTAAGAAGGAAAGATATGGATTCGTGAGAGCAAAATCGAGAACAGAAGCTGGCAAAGAAGATCGAGAGAAAACAGTGTTCATGCAAGGAAAGGGATGGTGGAAACTTCTAAAAAACGAAACCCCCATCTATTTATAGGGATGGATGGCGCAAGAATCGAGGCAAAAGATTATCAACAGCACCAAAACCAAAGCGACAGGCACGCAGACGCTGTCTCGGGAAGGTGCGTAATGATGACGCGCGTGGCTATAACGTCACCCCATGGCAACCACACTAATCATGACTCCACTGGTTGTGTCGCTCTCTCGACCTTTGTCGACCCGGCTTATGCAACAGCTAAATTCTACCGAAACAAAAGCAAATCATGTCGGCTTATCGAGGGCGTGTAAGGCCACGACCTCAACAAGCGGAGGGACTAACTGTATGGGTCCAAATTTGGCGATTCGGTGGTAACGGATAAGTAAGACAAAGGACAGGTCGACCATGATATAACGATTGAAGGTTGCTCTCACAAAGGCTGGTGCCAAAAGCGGGCAGCTGAGGTAAGAAAATAACGGTAGAATAGGTTCAGAGGTAGACATAAAGAATATTCCTTTGGATATTCTTTATGTTGTACTTTTCAGGGTTTTTGGGAAATATCCCTTATAAATAGGAAGAGATAGAAAACAAAAGGGGGGATCTTCTTCACTCTCTGATAAGAACACATTGTAAAGGCTGACAAAAGAGAATATCCAAAAGTTGTCTTGTTCGTTAATAATATTATTGAAGCACACGTTGTTCAATCTTTACCCATAGATCCAAAGATTCCACACCCATCTTGACTTCTCATTTTTTCACGTCGGTGACAGAGAAAAGGAACATCCCAATCATATAATAATTGGGTGGTAGATCTTTTCTTATTACATTCATTGCCATTATTTACATTTATTACATATTCATGCTATCATATTTTATCGTCAATTATAGAGTATTAAATCCGTTATTTAATGCTCTTGAGCACTACTCGTCTCACGAGTATTCCATTTTATTCGATCTGGAATTTATTAAGTTCAACTAAGATTCGCCCTTTAATTCATCATTAATTGGCATAGTTAAAAGGTTTAGCACTTTTTTGCTCACCTTTTGAACGGCCGCTCAAACGGTGGGAAAATTTGAGCTCCTTTCTTCTGCCCTGAAATGCAAGCCTTCACAACTACAAATCAACTGTAAACACCACCCAAACATTCACTTCCTTCACTTCTACTTGTCCATGATAAACTTTGTAGAGAAATTATAAAATAAATAAATAAAAAAAGAAGAGAGAATTACTTTTAAAAAAAAAATAGAGCTTATAAAGAAAAAATTGTGGTTATATATATTAGAAGAAGAAAAAATGATATTTTTTACTGGTGGAGACGTGGACTAGTGGTAGCTATAGACTGCACAAAAATGACTAAGTTAATTAATATGACTCCAAAAATTACAAAGCTAAATCTGCCAATAAAAACAAATAACTTCTTAGTACATGACACGTAGTTGGTAGAGATTGCTGAAATAAATATGTTTTTAAAATAATGAGAAGAAAAAACGTAGTGTGTGTGTGCCGCAAAATGGACCACACAGGTCATCACCAAATGGAACTTGAGAAAGCCATAAATAAAAAGCTGGCCTGCGAATTGAAGGATGCCAAGAAAAACCAAGGCAAGTCATTTTTATTCCTCTACAATTATATTGATTTGAGTACAGAATTCTCTCTTTCCCTTGTCACATGGAAGAGGAAGTGCTCAACTCAAACTAGTATATTCTAGTTAGGGGTCTAGTTAGGGGGGTAAATGAGCTGGGTTGGTTCGATTTTTATCAATATCTGACTATTATATTTATTTGGATTGGTTTGTTTTTATCTATTTTTTCTCTATATGAATATTATTTCAATCATACTTTAAAGTTAAGGATAAATTATGAAAAGTGAATATATGTAGAATAAATTGACAAACATATGATCTATTAAAATATTCTTATGGGATGATTTTTAGAAACACGTAATAGGTATTTTCTTAGTTTAACAATAATTTTTCATGGATATACACTTCAAGCTTAACCGAATTTTAGTAATTAAACATAAAAATCAATATGAAACCTAAATAATGATATGTTCTATTTAATTTTAAAAATTATCGACAAAATACCACTTTAAAATTTGAGAAAATCATTAAAGTTTAATAAATCTTGACATATGAATATGGAAGAACAAAGAGATTGATGCATTTCAATAACACTTGATAAGAAAGTAACGATACAATTTAGAATCAACCATTATTTAAAGTAAATTAATTCTGTTAAATAATGCATCTCATAAGAGGATTAAAAATATTTCTAGATATTTGCTTAAAAAAATATATATACAATTTTAAAAGTATATGTCAAAATTATATATTTATATGTCGGTTTGGTTGAGTTTTTTTTACTCAAAGTCAAATCTATTCAAATTTTTTAATCGATTTGATTTGACTTTTCGATTTGGTGCAATTTTTGGTCCGATTTGAACAAGCCTAATTTTTAATTGATGACCACTTATGGAAGGTTTATCCTAAGGCCTTCATTGTTTTTTTCAAGCCTTGCATCTTCGTGTCAAGGATAAGGATATGTGTCATAAATATGTCACGCATATGTCGACACCATAAATTGTTTAGGAGTGGTTGATACACAATTGTTAATTAAGAAAAGACAACCTTCTAGTGTAGAACAAACTAATTTAGTTTGGGGTGGAGAGTAAGGTTGAATAATTAGTAGCAGTGATCACGCACTAAAGTTCTTATATAGTTTCGATGATTTGAGCGAATAATATTGATCTTTGTTTCGGATTAAATCACTTGATTGTTAATTTTAATAGCAAAATATACAAATTTAAAGGATTTCTTTTGATGATTAAACTGGTAATCAATTTGCACGCAAATCTTAAGGATTTCTAAGCAAGCATGGATTCAAACTTCCAACTTTTGCCATTTTTTTCCAAATGGTACATCTATTAGTTATTCAAAATAAGTTGATTTTCAGAGCTTGGTCACACAAGTTTCAAACTTCTTTTGAATTCATTCTATAAAAAAACTAGAATTTTTAAAATTGTTATGAAATAAAAACAATATAGCAAAAACTATGTAATACTATAACTTAACATAAGATGGGAATGATAATATTAGAAGATTTCTTCTTTCAAGTGTGTCGAATAGGTTCATCAATGAACCAATTTATAGAAATATTTTATTGTTGCAAAACCAATCCAAAATATGTTATGAATACAAAACTAATTCAAAATCTGTTATACAAAATCAATTAAAAATTTATTAAGAATACAAACCAGTTCAAGACCTGTTACAAACACATCCA
Source organism: Nicotiana attenuata (assembly GCF_001879085.1). Classification (NCBI taxonomy): domain Eukaryota; kingdom Viridiplantae; phylum Streptophyta; class Magnoliopsida; order Solanales; family Solanaceae; genus Nicotiana; species Nicotiana attenuata. Next base: position 183,328 of record NW_017671016.1, read on the forward strand.
TCGTCATGTAATTTGTATAACAGAAAATTTTCTAATTTGTATAAATTTCATTATTATCTGTGTTTAACCAATAATGCACTGTAAAAAAACTCAAGGGAGAAATTTAAGTAGCAAGATCATCCAAATTCCAAAAACAGTAAAATTATGGGATCTATAAAACAAGCCAGCCCATAAATTATTTTCAAGCAAAAGATAAAATATCAAATTACCCAAAAAAAAGAAGAGAAAAAACTACGAAAAAAATATACACTAACTAATTCACATTTTTTGTCAACAACGGTACACCCCCAAGATTTTTCTCTCTTTTCAATTTGGCCCCACGATCAAATAATTTAGATGACGTCATTGCCGACGAGAATCGTCTAATCAAACGGCTATGATTAAATCTTCTCCAATTTCTCAGCTTTAACCAAAGGATTTGCCTTAGCAATAGCTTCTCTTCCCATAGACTTGAAATCAAACGTGCAGCCATGGATCTCCGGGTACCGATGGGTCCCACAAAAGGTGGTCCCACACCTACACTTGAACCCGGTCAACCCCACTTTCTTCCTACAAACCGAACACCGGTTCGGCTGCATCGCCGGTTCGACAACATCCGCCGGTTTTTTCTCTAATTTTAACGGTTCCGGCAACACCACCACCGATGAGCTGGCGGCGGGAACCGATAACTGTGGAGGAAAGAGAGAATCAATGGGCTTTTGTTGGGATTGTTGAGCTAAATAAATTTCATGGTAGCATTTTGAGCAGAAATTTTGGGTTGTTGAGCTGCCGAAGAATCCACAGTTGTTTGCGCATAATATGTGCCCTTCTTGTGCCTCAAATCCATGCTCTTCCGCCATAATTGTATCAGTTTTTCTTCAAATTAAAGGCTCAAAACAACAAGATTTTCGAGCAGATGAAAAAGGCTACTAATGAAACATTCGGTTGAAAGGAATGAAGCAATTGGGGTAAAATGGGATGAAAGAAGAATAGATAAATAAATAGAGAAGGGGAAGGATCAGAGAAAGGAGAGAAAATTTAAAGGGAATTTTAATAATGAGAATGGTGAGCAAATCATTAGAGAAGATAATAAAGAAATATCAAAAGTGGGACAGGCTGGAAGAGGCAAAAAAAGAAGGATGAAGGGAAGCCAAGAAATTTAGTTATGGGGTAATTGGGTGGTGGGGGAGGACACGTGGCTGGAGAATTGTGGTTTCAGATGAGAGGTAATTTAAGGCGAAATAACACTGCATCAAATTATACGGGGAGTTTTATGGCTCGTTATAAATTTTCTTTAATTATATGATATTTTTGTTGGGTTTTTAAGCGTAATTTAGCTTAAAAGGGGTGAATGAGAAATGGAGGGAAAATGAAATATTTGAGTTTGCCTTCTTGACAAAGGCACATTGTCCCATATTAGAAGGAAAAGATTTTTGATGGGTATATATACAATTGCGCTTCTTCTAATTCTTAAAGAGTTAAGAAGAAGGCAAGCCTCGCGCTATCGTCGTCGTCGCTTGCTCGGCTCAAATTCGGTCAAATGATTGATTAATTTTTTGGACCAAACTTATATGTCTCTACTGGACTTCTCGTTAAGAGCGGGTTTAAATGTGTTTTTGTATTTGATAAGGTTGTAATAAGTAAGAATGAAATATTTGTAGGAAAATGCTACCTCACTGAGGGTCTTTTCAAGCTGAATGTAATGGTCGTTGAGAATAATAAAATTTCAGTTTCTTCTTACTTGCTTGAGTCAAATGATTTATGGCATATACGTTTGGGCCATGTCAATTATAAAACCTTGTGGAAAATGATTAACTTGGAAGTATTGCTTAAGTTTGAATTCGACAAATCAAAATGTCATGTGTGGAATCTAAGTATGTTAAACATCCTTATAAGTCAGTTGAAGGGAATTCAAATCCTTTAGACTTAATTCACACAGATATTTGCGACATGAAGTCAATACCATCTCGCGGTGGAAAGAAGTATTTTATAACTTTTATTGACGACAATACTCGATATTCCTATGTTTACTTACTTAATAGTAAAGATGAAGCAATAGACGCATTCAGGCAATACAAAAATGAAGTTGAAACGCAACTTAACAAGAAAATCAAAATGATAAGAAGTGATAGGGTGGTGAATATGAATCTCCTTTTGAAGAAATATGTTTAGAATATAGAATTATTCATCAAACAACGACCCCTTACACCCCCAAATCTAATGAAATTGCGGAAAGAAAGAATCGTTCATTAAAGGGGATGATGAACGCATTGTTGATAAGTTCGGGTTTGCCACATAACTTATGGGGGGAAGCCGTTCTTACGGCTAACCGGATACTAAATCGAGTACCCCATAGTAAAACACAATCCATTCCATATGAAAAATGGAAAGGAAGGAAGCCAAACTTAAATTATTTTAAAGTGTGGGGGTGCTTGACAAAAGCGCAAGTTCCTAAACCCAAAAGGGTAAAAATAGGACCGAAAAACCGTTGATTGTGCTTTCATAGGATATGCGACCAATAGTAAAGTATATCCATTTCTGGTTCATAAATCAGAAAATCCCGACATTCATAATAATACGGTTATAGAATCAGATAATGCTGAGTTCTTTGAAAATATATATCCGTGAAAAAGAATGTAAGTCGATTGGTGAAGGATCTAAACGACCTCGGGAAGAAACAAAATAAAGTACATTTAATCAGGAGGATCCAAGACATAGTAAACGTCAAAGAACATGTACTTCATTTGGACCAGATTTTGTTACTTTCTTATTGGGAAATGAGCCTCGAACATTTAAAGTAGCTACGTCTTCTTCGGAATCATTGTTTTGGAAAGAGTCAGTCAATAGCGAAATAGAATCCATATTGAACAACCATATATGGGAATTGGTTGATCATCCTCCTAGAAATAAACCTTTGGGTTCTAAATAGATTTTTAAGAGGAAAATGAAAGATGATGGCATTATTGATAAATATAAGGCAAGACTTGTAGTCAAAGGGTATAGACAACGAGAAGGTCTTGACCATTTTGATACATACTCTCTAGTTACAAGAATTACGTCCATACGAATGTTAGTAGCATTAGTTGCAGTTTATGGTCTTGAAATTCATCAAATGGACGTTAAGACGACCTTCTTAAATGCAGATTTGGAGGAAGAAATCTACGTGGAACAACCTGAAGGGTTTGTGGTTCCAGATAAAGAAAAAAAGGTATGTAGACTTGTTAAGTCCCTTTACTGACTAAAACAAGCACTAAAACAATGGCATGTGAAATTTGACCAAACAATGTTGTCAAATGGTTTTAAGATAAATGAATGTCATAAATGTGTATACATTAAAAATGTTCCAAATTATATAGTCATTGTTTGCTTACATGTGGATGATATGTTGATAATGAGTAATGATATTGCCAACATAAATGCGACTAAGCGTATGCTAACTAGCAAGTTTGATATGAAGGACTTGGGAGTTGCTAATTTAATTCTGGGGATTAAGATCCATAAGACTCCTCAAGGTCTGGCATTGTCACAAATCTTATTATATTAAGACAGTACTTGAAAAATTCAAGCACTTAGGGTTTAAAGTTGCAAAGACTCCAATTGACGTGAATCTTGCATTAGCAAAGAACAAAGGCCAAAGTATATCACAATTGGATTATGCTCGTGTGTTGGGAGCTTAATGTATATCATGAATTGTACACGACCACATATAGCTTGTGCTATAAGTAAATTGAGTCGATACACGAGCAATCCAGGTCAATCTCTTTGGATGGAAATGAAATGAGTTTTGGGATATTTAGAACATACCCAGGACTTTGCTTTGCACTATAATAAATATCCTGCTGTGATTGAGGAATACTGTGATGCAAATTGGATCACTGGTTCAACTGATTCCAAGTCCACAAGTGGATATGTGTCACGACTCTAAAATGGACCCGGTCGTGATGGCGCCTATCGTGAAACTAGGCCAGCCGACACAAACCCCAAACCAACCAGATATTCATTTTTAGACCTTTAAAGTCAATACTTAGCTAATAAACCCATAATATAAGTCATAATAGACAATGCGGAAACAAACACAGCCCGACATCGGGGTGTCACCAGTCATGAGCTACTACATCTCGTCTAGGAATAAGAAATGACAACATAGTCTAAAAGAAATGCTAATACAAGGCTAAATAGGATAGGAAGGAGAAGCACTGGGCTGCGAACGCCAAGCAGCTACCTAGCCAACTCCAAGACCTGCTGAACGAGTGATCAAAGCTCACTATCGCGACTCGTAACTCCTGGATCTGCACACAAGGTGCAGGGAGTAATGTGAGTACGCCTACCCAGTAAGTAATAAAAGTAAAGCAGCTGAGCAATAAGAAAATACGTAAACCACAGCATAATGCTACAGCAAAACAGTATAAGTCCAGAACAATGCAGTAAAGCAGTAAAACTCGTAAAAACACCTCCGTTCAGAAAAACCTTTTAAAACACTTTGCAATAGTTTCAAACGAGTGATGAAAATAGTGAGAAAAAGAATAGAAACGTAAACATGATCACCCCCTCGGGCAAAAACTCGCTCGTATACAGCCCCTCGGGCAACATAAATCACAATCAGCCCCTCGGGCAATAACATGTATCACAAACCGCCCCTCAGGCATAATATCAACAGAATCCAGCCCCTCGGGCAATAACATGAAACAACAACAGCCCCTCGGGCAATATCACATCGCACACTGGGTACCCATGCTCACTAGGGGTGTACAGACTCCGGAGTGGCTCCTGCAGCCCAAGCGCTATAACAAGCCATCTCGTGGCATAAATCAATCAGGCCCTCGACCTCATATAACAAGCCACCTCGTGGCATAGATCAATCAGGACCTCGGCCTCACAATATCATGAATCGGTAACAACCTGATTCGGGTGCAGCCCGATCCCATAATATCCTCATAACACAGTCCCTCGGCCTCACTCAGTCAGAAACCTCTCAAGCCACTCGGGCTAACAGTAAAACGGAGCGTTCGGCCCAGAATATCATTTATAAAATCAAAATTGATTAAATCAGGCTAAGTTATGAAATCAGTAAAATACAACAGGATTGAGTACGGATATTAAGTCAAAATAGTGAGGAATAGCAGTAAAAAGCCCCTAAGGGTCCAAAACAGTTGGCACGAGGCCCAAATATGGCATTCAGCCCAAAACATGGTAATAATTTCCAAAACACAATAATATCAAACAGTTTCCAATCAAATACGCGACATAACAGTCATACGGGACGGACCAAGTCACAATCCCCAACGGTGCACGACCCCCACGCTCGTCATCTAGTGGGAGCGTCACCTCAAAGTAGCACAACGATGTGAAATCCGGGGTTTCATATCCTCAGGACAACATTTACAATCATTATTTACCTCAATCCGGTCCTAATTCTAGCCCGCGATGCTCTTGCCTCTCGAATCGGCCTCAACTCGCGTCGAATCTACCCAAAATCAGGATCATAACATTAGAATATGCTAAGGGAACGAAGCCCATGAGAAAATAATCAAATTGCATCAAGAAACCCGAAATTGACCAAACCCGACCCTCGGGCCCACGTCTCGGAATTCGACGAAAATAATATCAATAGAATCCTTATCCTCCCACGAGTTCATACATACCAAATTTACCAAAATCCAACCACAAATGACCCCTCAAATCCCTAATTTTAGATCTCCAATTCCCAAGCCCTAAACCCCCAATTTTGCTACTGATTTTCCGTAGATTTCAAGCTTACAATGTTAAAAATCGTCATAGAAACAAGTTTAAGGTCCAAAAACCTTACCTCCATGAAACCCTCTTGAATTCCCTCTTCAATTTGCTCTCCCAAGCTTTCTCCCGAATGAAATATGGTGAAAAACCACTCAATATCGCGAAGGGCCAAATATATATATTCTATCCCAGCTAAACCGCTTTTGCAGTAGAAATCTCGCACATGCGGACCTGCACCTGCGGTCCCAGGTGCGCATCTGCGGAATCCACATATCTGCTCAAGGACCGCACCTGCGATCAAAATTCCGGACCTGCGCTACCGCAGGTGCGCTCCAACACGCGCATCTGCGGTTCTAGCTCCTCATGCCCATTTTCGCATTTGCGTCCCCCTTGGCGCTTCTGCAGGCCCGCACCTGCGGTCCCCAAGCCGTAGGTGCGGTTATGACAGAACTTCAGCAGCTTCAGCTGTACATTTCCAACTCCAAACTTCCCCTTAACCATCCGAAATCACCCCGAGGACCCTGGGACCTCAACCAAAAGTACGAACAAGTCATATTCCACTATCCAAACTTATACCAATCTTCGAAACACCTAAAACAACATTGAAACATTGAATCAACCACGTATTCAAGCCTAAGAACTCTAAAAACTTCCGAATTCCGCTTTTGATCAAAAAGTCTATCAAACCTCGTCCGAATGACCTGAAATTTTGCACACACATCACATATGACACACCGGACCTACTGCAACTTCCGGAATTTCATTCCGACCCCGATATCAAAATTTCCACTATCGACCAGAAATGCCAAAATTCCAAATTTCGCCAATTCAAGCCTAAATCTACCACGGACCTCCAAATCGCATTACGGGCGCGCTCCCAAGTCCAAAATCACCTAACGGAGCTGACGAAATCATAAAAATCCAAATCCGAGATCGAATACTAAAAAATCAAAACTTGGTCAAACCTTTTAAATTTAAAGCTTCAAATTGAGAATTGTTCTTCCAAATCTATTCCGATTATCCCGAAAAACCAAAGCCAACGATTCATATCAGTCATAATACATCACATGACGCTAGTCATGCCCGAGAACTGACAAGCGAAGTGCAAGTGCTCAAAACAAACGATCGGGTCGTTACATCCTCCCCCACTTAAACATACGTTCGTCCTCGAACGTGCCCAGAGCTGTTCCAAAAGACACAAATCGCTGTAAAACCTTACCATGCAGTTACCTGGGGGTGATCCCGCGTCACCCTATCCCATATAGGTTTGATGATGCAACATAACTGAAATTATACAATCCGACCAAGCTCATGAACCTTAGAACCAAATTTTTATTTTCGATATTATCTATAAGATCAGAACCTCACATGTATACTCTGAATAAGTTTGAACAAGATGTATCAACCCATATACATAACCCAAGATGTAATCACATGATATACCACATAACTGAACCAATCATAGCGATAACTTCTAATCACAGCAGCTGCTCAAACAACCCAATACCGGTAATAAACCTCCTCTCAAACGAAGCCTCATTCTAACACTTTCGTATACTGCCAATGATGAAAGAAACATGCAGAAAGTCATAACCATTCCTCAGATCTATGGCTGTCCAACGGGACGGGCCGGCCCGTCCCGTCCCGCGTCCCGTCCCGCTTCAAGTTAAATGGGATGGGCCAATATTAAACGGGACACGGGATGGGACGGGACGGCCATTTCGTCCCGTTTGTCCCATCCCGTTTCGTCCCGTCCCGTCCCGTCCGGTCCCGCGTCCCGTCCCGCGTCCCGCCAGTTTTTTTTTTTAAAACCTAGCCGTTGGGCAACGGCATAAATGGCAAAAATAGCCGTTGCCATCGGTCCAAATAGCCCCTACCCCCCGTACCCCCTGTAAGGGGTAAGCCTAAGGTTGAACGTCCCAAAACATCACTTGTATGGAAATTTTTTAAACATGATAAAGTCAATCATCGTGCTATCTGTGAAAAATGTAAGCAACAATTTGCACACTCAGTAAGTGGTGGGACGGGGGGTTTAACTAGACACTTAAGAAGTGCTCACAAAGATTTATGGATACAAGCTAACATAGAAGCCGGAAAAATTATAGATCCTACCATCAGTTCTGGAACTCCTAGTGGATCTGGTTCTAATCAAATTCAACAACAACTTGACCCTGCTTCTGGTCATGTTTTACGAAAATATAACAAAGATAGAGATCGTGAGAACTTAGCAAAAATGGTGGCTGTCTGTGGCTTACCTTTTACTTTTCCTTCTCACCCTGCTTTTGTGCATTATATACAAGAAACTTATAACCCTGCTTTTCAAAGTTTTCCTAAGACCACGGTTAGAAATGATGTTTTTAAATTTCAAACTGAATATCTTCAGTATATTCGTTGTGTATTTTTTCACTTAGATTGTAAAGTGTCTATCACATCTGATATAGGTCGTAGTCCTAATGGTTGTGATTATTTAACTGTTACATGTCATTGGGTTGATCATCACTGGAACTTGCAAAACGTTTATTATGGTTATAAAATTTGTTGATTCAAAACACACTGGAGCATATATTGCAACTACTGTTCTTACAAATACTTGATTTTTATGGACTTGTTAATAACGTTCTAACTATCACCTTAGATAATGCGTCTGCTAACACAACCGGGCAAATAGCTTAAAATCTAGACTTTGTCCAATTAATCCAGTAATTTTTCATGTTTAGATGTGCATGCCATATTTTTAACTTGGTTGTAAAAGATGGTCTTAATTTATTTTCTGATGCTTGTAGTAAAATACAACATGCTTGTGGCTATATTTTTCGTGCTCATAAACAAAGTAGAATTCGTGAATTTGCTCAACAATGTGCTAGTGCTGGCCTTCCATTTAGAAAAGTTCCAAAAGATGTTTGTACTAGGTGGAATTCTACTTATGAAATGCTTACAATTGCTTATGACTATCGGGTGCCCATCCAAAAGGTATTTAATATGCATAATGCTTACCCTGTTTGATCAAATTGTTGATTCTGATTGGGATGAGATCAGAGAGCTTACTAAATTTTTAGAAAAATTTTATTATGCTACAAAACAATTTTCTGGTATATATTATCCTTACTATTACACAAATATTATGGTATATTTTGTGGAATTTCTGTTGTATTGGTAAGTATAAAAAAACCAACTTATGCACCAGCATTAAAGAATTATATTTGTATTTGAGATTTGAAAGTTCTATTAATAAAATAAAAGGCTCTAAGCGATGAATTATTTTTATGAATTGTCTTAGTTACTTAATAGTTAATACTTTAAAATTATATTAAATAAATTATAACTCTATTATAAATTTATATTTACTAGAATATTTCATTACAAGTCTTTTGTTTTAATATTTTATAATTCTTTACTTAGTTTTCTAATTTTCGTTTTAACATGCTAACATAGTAACATTTAAGTTTATTAAATAAGTCAAAAATCTAGCCGTTGCAATCTTTAAAAACATAGTAATTTTCAAAAAACTAGACGTTTTTTATTAAAAAAAAAATACACTTAAGGCCCACGAACCCGTCCCGTCCCGTCCCATTCCGTTCCGTCCCATCCCATTTGTTAGCGGGACGGGATGGGACGACCGTTTCGTCCCGTTTGTCCCGTCCCGTTTCGTCCCGTCCCGTTTCGTCCCGTCCCGCCACCGTCCCGCTTAAATGTCGTCCCATCCCGTTAATTTCGTCCCGTCCCGTCCCGTTGGACAGCCATACTCAGATTTACCATTCATGAAAATCCCTCTCCTTTGACAAGGACCATAGTAAACTTCTAAGCCAAATCCCGAGATTATCCTTCCAACATGCTGAAGCCAAATCCGATAGTGTTCATTCAAGATCCTAGTGACCTCATCTCATCCAATACGGCTACTCTAGAGACATGACACATCGATACAATCTCAGGAAACAACCTGTGCAACCCGTGCACCAATAGGCAACAGTCCACATGTCCTCAAATCATGGAAAATAACTCAAATGGGAGAGCTGTACCGCAAGCTCACTAGCACCACCACAACACAATGCTAAGAACCCATCACATCTCGTAGAACTAGAACGCACGAACCTAACCAGAAGGGTCATACCTCCACATAACTCCGCTACAACGTGGTCCTATCCAAACACTGGTTTGCATTATACACCTCGAGCCACCCTGCTCAAAATCCATAACCATTCGGAATTCAACACCAAGGACTCAAAGTGCATTACCATAATCGCAGAGAAGCGAATGACATAACTCCACACAACCCGAAATAACATAACCAATATGCAATCAATCATGCAAGCCTCAAATATCAATCTCACTCAAATTCTGCTATAAATCCCAAATGGAACCGTACCATATGTGCATATAACCAACAAATCTAACTCCCCGCAACACGGAAACGTAACTCATAGATCACTTCAGAACACTAATAATCTCAACAACAATCGAATCAGCACACCCCTCAACAATAGCAACTCGGAGTCAACAAAGCCGGCTCGATGCAGAACACACATCCATATTGGTCTATCAATGAACCCCTTATTAAGGAGTCCCTGAAGTTGCTCCTTCAGCTCCTTTAACTCCGCTGGTTCCATACGATACGATGCCCAGCCCCAAATCAATACCGAAATCAACAACCCTGTCCAGCGGCATGCCCGGCAGCAGGAAACACATCCGGAAAATCCCTCACCACTGGAACTAAATCAATGGTAGGAGTCTCTGCACTGACATCCCTCACAAAGGCCAAACAAGAAGGAAACTCCTTCCTAATCATCCGCTGAGTCTTCAAAAAGAAATCACCTTACTGGGAACATAAGCCGTCGAACCTCGCAACTCAATCCGTGGCATCCCCGGCATAGCCAACGTTGACGTCTTAGCGCAACAATCCAGAATAACACGACACAGAGACCACCAATCACATCAAGATCTAACATACTAAGCAATAAAGGATCCACTTGGGTCTCCAAATCTATATAGCACACGAATCACCATATCTGATCACCATGCCACCGTCCGAATATACAACACACCTCTAATACCCAATCACTCCACAAGGGATACTCCAAAAATTCTTCTGTGCCACCAAGAAACTCGAATGTCAGCAGTCGGCCAAACAAGAGAGTGCCGCAACACCAATGATGTATTATTAACTCAATCACATAGCCCTTTCTGAAATGTATACCCTTATCAAGCCACACCAACCGGTGATCTCATTTATCTAGTCATCTGAAGCTGTCCATGTTGCATAAGAATTTATGACCTTCCTTTCAAAACTGAACCGCGACCTTACACATGCAAATCTCAACCCTACTCAACATACCGCATATACCATACCATCCTATGATAAATATGAGAACTTTATAATCCACTCTGAGCTACAAGCAACTACGTACTCGACCAGCCAAGAACTTTTCCATTTGATCCCATCTAGGAGAAAATCACTATACATCCCATTCTCCTCATTCCAGTAGAAAATATACATCTCTAATCATGGTAGAAATCATCAAGAACTCTACGAATCCCCTTTTCACAAAACGAACCATCAGGACTGACTCCTTCTAACTCAACCAAGCTACACAAGCCATCAAAACCTAAGAGCATTGCCACGAAACACCTGTAGAAACCCACCGCTTCATAAGCACCCAAGAATCGATCATATCCATTACCATGCCTATCCATCCTACTACCAAGTTGTCCTAATTCTCTGAGTTCCTTCCAAATTACCTTCAAATTGATACATTTCCTTGCTAGTACACCACTATCCTTAACTAAAACTTACCCCGCGAACTTTAGCATAAGACTACACCGTTCTAAAGCTCATAAACCGTTGTATTCTTCTGAAGCACCCCCACAAAGTACCACAGCCGAGAAACCCGCTCTGAAGAGACCCTCTGCGAATCTAAAGCCATTACTTTCGCCTTCTTGATACTAGTATGTAGAATCTATAATGATGCAGAAATGCCACAAGTCTTGTCATCCTCCAATGTAAACCTCAGTTTCTAGCCAAATACACAACCTGAAAATCTCCAATTATTACATGTAAAATCTTGAACCCATTAGAACCATTCTCGAGAGTCATCCACTCTGCTCAAACCTCAATTAGACTGATCAAACGAACCGGACGACCTCTGTGCTACATTAGCACTCCAACACCGAAGAAAGCAACCCCACCTTAATGCAATAAAATTAATTTCTGCTCCATGTACATTACATCCTTCACCAATAACAACTCAAGTCATTCCATAAATTCTTATACGCCCATAAAGCATAACACAACCCCTATCCGAAATTTCCTTTATTCGGGTCATCCTCGATCTCAACCTCTGTAAGCCATAACTGATTCACCAGTATGCCCCAAACTGGAACCAACATAGCACATAACCGTGCAATCAACTGATCAATAGCAGACTCCCCCACTTGGCGCAAAGCCATAGATCAAAACACACAATAACTCATAATTCATATACTCTATTACTGCCATAATACCATAGTGAGATTAAACTCAATCCTCCATAAGCTCGTGCAAGACAAACCATCTAGCACTTCAAATCATCTGCGGGTCTCGCATTCACCCTCGTAATAGTCATGCCCACAAACATAAGCGACCCGAACCCAAATTGCAACATATACAACCCACTGGTAACAAATATCTCGCTAAAACAACATAGGGGTCACACAAACTTTAGAACACTCCGCAGGAGATAACCCACCTACTCCGCCTCAAGCTATCTTCTCTTTATACTCCCCCATAATCATACTATTACTCGATCACTTACCCTTCCTAAATCTGAACTCACCCCACGACGTCGAGTTTACTTCATTCCACAACTAGACAACACGAAAAGATCCTTCAACACACCCATAACTCAGGGCTACATATCAAACCAAGATGGAAATCAAGCACCAAATCGTTCTTCCTACCCTCAAGTAGACTCTTCTTATCACATCTAAATCATATGAACACATCACGCAGTCACATCATGATCATCACATAGCCATCCAGCCATCACTTCTACTAATAGGGACACTATCGGATATATAAGTCCAAAAGCACGTGATCACACAATCAACACCTCAGTGCTCAAGCTACAAGCAAAGCCCGACCTCAAGTCCTCCAGACTGGCCAAACATCAACACACAGAAATCACATCTCGCCCCTCAATTCGGGAAATCACAAGTCGTCGATGCACGGCTAATACCGAGCGCTCATGTGCGCATACGAACGCGTGGAAGGAGTTCAAAGAGTTACATTTCAAGCTGAATCAATGTCGCACGATAAGAATTCAAGAATGTGGGATTTCCTAAAGGTTCTGCAGCCTCCCGAGGATAAGTACAGACGTCTCCGTATCAATCCACGAGACTCTACTAAACCTGCTCATGACTCATGAGACCTATGTAACCTAGGCTCTGATACCAACTTGTCACGACCCTAAAAGGGACCCGGTCGTGATGGCACCTATCGTGAAACTAGGACAGTCGACACAAACCCCAACCAACCAGATATTCATTTTTAGACCATTAAAGTCAATAATTAGCTAATAAACCCATAATACAAGTCATAATAGAAAATGTAAAAACAAACACAGCCCGACATCGGGTGTCACCGGTCATGAGCTACTACATCTCGTCTAGGAATAAGAAATGATAACATAATTACAAGGCTAAATAGGATATGAAGGAGAAGCACTAGGCTGCGAACGCCAAGCAGCTACCTAGCTAACTCCAAGACTTGCTGAACGAGTGATCAAATCTCATTATCGCGACTCGTAACTCCTGGATCTGCACACAAGGTGCAGGGAGTAATGTGAGTACGCCTACCCAGTAAGTAATAAAAGTAAAAGTAATTGAGCAATAAGAAAACACATAAACCACAACATAATGCTACAGCAAAACAGTATAAGCCTAGAACAATGCAGTAAAGCAGTAAAACTCGTAAAAACACCTCAGTTCAGAAAAACCTTTTAAAACACTTTGCAATAGTTTCAAACGAGTGATGAAAATATTGAGAAAAAGAATAGAAACATAAACATGATCACCCCTCGGGCAAAAACTCGCTCGTATACAGCCCCTCGGGCAGCATAAATCACAATCAGCCCCTCGGGCAATAACATGTATCACAAACCGCCCCTCGGGCATAATATCAACAGAATCCAGCCCCTCGGGCAATAACATGTAACAACAACAGCCCCTCGGGCAATATCACATCTCACACTGGGTACCCGCGCTCACTGGGGGTGTACAGACTCCGGAGGGGCTCCTACAACCCAAGCCCTATAACAAGCCATCTCGTTGCATAAATCAATCAGGCCCTCGGCCTCATAATAACAAGCCACCTCGTGGCATAGATCAATCAGGCCCTCGGCCTCACAATATCATGAATCAGTAACAACCTGCTGCGGCGTGCAGCCCGATCCCATAATATCCTCACAACACAGGCCCTCGACCTCACTCAGTCAGAAACCTCTCAAGCCACTCGGGCTAACAATAAAACGGGGCGTTCGGCCTAGAATATAATTTATAAAATCAAAACTGAGTAAATAAGGCTGAGTTATGAAATTAGTAAAATACAACATGACTGAGTACGGATATTAAGTCAAAACAGTGAGGAATAGCAGTAAAAAGCCCCTAAGGGTGCAAAACAGTTGGCACGAGGCCCAAATATGGCATTCAGCCCAAAACATGATAATAATTTCCAAAACACAATAATATCAAACAGTTTCCAATCAAATACGCGACTTAACAGTCGTACGGGACGGACCAAGTCACAATCCCCAACAGTGCACGACCCCCACGCTCGTCATCTAGTGGGTGCGTCACCTCAAAGTAGCACAACGATGTGAAATCTGGGGTTTCATACCCTTAGGACAACATTTACAATCATTATTTACCTCAATCCGGTCCTAATTCTAGCCCGCGATGCTCTTGCCTCTCGAATCGGCCTCAACTCGCGTGGAATCTACCCAAAATCAGGATCATAACATTAGAATATGCTAAGGGAACGAAGCCCATGCGAAAATAATCAAATTGCATCAAGAAACCCGAAATTGACCAAACCCGACCCCCGGGCCCATGTCTCGGAATCCGACGAAAATAATATCAATAGAATCCTTATCCTCCCACGAGTTCATACATACCAAATTTACCAAAATCCAACCACAAATGACCCCTCAAATCCCTAATTTTAGGTCTCCAATTCCCAAGCCCTAAATCCCCAATTTTGCTACTGATTTTCCATAGATTTCAAGCTTACAATGTTAAAAATCATCATAGAAACAAGTTTAGGGTCCAAAAACCTTACCTCCACGAAACCCTCTTGAATTCCCTCTTCAATTTGCTCTCCCAAGCTTTCTCCCGAATGAAATATGGTGAAAAACCACTCAAAATCGCAAAGGGCCAAATATATATATTCTGCCCCAGCTAAACCACTTCTGCGGTAGAAATCTTGCACCTGCAGACCCGCATCTGCGGTCCCAGGTGTGCATCTGCGGAATCCACTTATCCGCTCAAGGACCGCACCTGCGATCAAAATTCCGCACCTGCGCTACCGTAGGTGCGCTCCAACACGCGCATCTGCGGTTCCAGCTCCTCATGCCCATTTCCGCATCTGCGTCCCCCTTGGCGCTTCTGCTGGCCTGCACCTGCGGTCTCCAAGCCGCGGGTGCAGTTATGACAGAACTTCAGCTGCTTCACCTGCACATTTCCAACTCCAAACTTCCCGTTAACCATCCCAAATCACCCCGAGGCCCCCGGGACCTCAACCAAAAGCACGAACAATTTATATTCCACTATCCAAACTTATACCAATTTTCGAAGCACCTAAAACAACATCGAAACATCGAATCAACCACGGATTCAAGCCTAAGAACTCTAAAAACTTCCGACTTCCGCTTTTGATAAAAAAGTCTACCAAACCTCGTACGAATGACCTAAAATTTTGCACACACATCAAGTATGACACAGTGGACCTACTGCAACTTCCGGAATTTTATTCCGAGCCCGATATCAAAATTTCCACTATCGACCGGAAACGCAAAAATTCCAAATTTCGCCAATTCAAGCCTAAATCTACCACGGACCTCCAAATCGCATTCCGGACGCGCTCCCAAGTCCAAAATCACCTAACGGAGCTGACCAAATTATAAAAATCCAAATCCGAGATCGAATACTAAAAGAACAAAACTTGGTCAAACCTTTCAAATTTAAAGCTTCAAACTGAGAATTGTTCTTCCAAATCTATTCCGATTATCCTGAAAAACTAAAACCAATGATTCATATCAGTCATAATACATTGCACGGGGCTAGTCATGCCCGAGAACTGGCGAGCGAAGTCCAAGTGCTCAAAATGACCGGTCGGGTCGTTACAATATGTATTCACTATTGGTGGAGAGCGGTATCTTGGAATTCGTCCAAACAAACTTCTATTGCCCGCTCTACAATGGAGGCTGAGTTTATAGCCTTAGATAAAGCCAGTGAAGAAGCTGAATGGCTCCGGAATTTCTTGGAATATATTCCATTTTGGCCCAAACAGTTGGCACCAATATGCATACATTGCGATAGTCAAACGGCAATTGGAAGGGCTGGGAGTGTTATTATGTATAACAGTAAATCTCGTCATATACGACGAAGGCATAAAACCGTTAGGCAACTACTCTCTAGAGGAATTATCACGATTGACTATGTAAAGTCAAGTGATGACGTGTCGGATCCACTTACAAAAGGCATAACTAGAGAGGTAGTTGTGAAATCATCAAGGGGAATTGTCACGAACCGGATTTTCCACCATCGGGACAGTGATAACGCCTAACATTACACTTGCTAGGAAACCAACATTAGAACAATCTACTCCTTTTAAAAGTTTAAATTAGAAATTAAAGAAGAACTGAGATAACTAAATAAATTTAAAGTAACAATGCGAAAGCTGAACTAGCCAAATATCTATTACAATTTTCTGAACCTGGTGTCACGAGTGCGGGAACTACTAGAGTAATACACATAATGGTCTGAAATAAATAACAAGCTATTTGAATGAAAGTACACAGCTAAATTGGCAGAGGATGGAGACTCCAGGAGCTGTGGGCGCTGAACAGCCGTACCTCAAGTCTCCGCGAATGTCTGATCCGAGCTCTCTAGTAGCCGCTGCCGGGACCGTCTCCAAAATCTGCACAGTGTGCAGAGTGCTGTATCAGTACAACCGACCCCATGTACTGGTAAGTGCCGAGCCTAACCTCGACGAAGTAGTGACGAGGCTTAGGCGGGTTACCTACGCTAAAACCTGTATGCAGTCTATAATAATGACAGAATAATTGAAATACAGTACAGAATTAAACAGCCAACATGAAATGATAACAACAGCCTCGAAAATAAACCAGTGTTGTCCAAAATTACCAATCTCTACCAGTTCAAATAAGGATACCGGAAAACAACGCATCGCAAGAAAATGAAACATATAGGTTGTTGCGCCGCACAACCCAATCCCACTATATCAGTACCAAACAGTCAATGTACATAGTCAAACCAGTTGGCTAAATCACAAGGCCTTTACAATGAATAAATACCAAACTGAACCAAGAAAATGAACCTTGTTCAATATAGAATCTACACAAATAATACTACACAGCGAGACCAAACCAGCAATTTATAGTTTAAAAGGTACATACAAGTCAAATTAAGCAAATAGCAGGGATTAGGGGAAACTATGAAAAGAGCTAACATGATTAACAAACGAAAACATTGATTAACACGTAGCAATTAAGCATGGAAAGAATTTAGAGCATGTAACAATTAAGATAGGAGGAAAAACAATTATGGAAAAATGATAAATAAGGGAAAACAAATAATTCGACGGAGTATAAGCACTCGTCACCTTGCATATACACCGCCCACATGGAATCCACATAACACAAAGTTCGAGGGTTCCTAATTTCCTCAAGTCAAGGTTAGTCTCAACACTTACCTCGCTCCAAAGGCCACTCAAAGCTCAATCACATCTTTGCCTTTCAACCACGCCTCCGAACCAACAATATCTAGCAAATTACCAACCAAATGTTTCAAAATAAACCTTAGGAATCATCCACGATCGATAAGAATTCAATTTAGGCCATTATTGAAAAAGTCAACAAAAGTCAACACCCGGGCCCGCTAGGTCCAAACCTGAAATTTGGATCAAAATCCGATTACCCATTCACCCCGAGCCCGGATATACAATTAGTCTTGAAAGCCGACCTCAAATTGAGGTCTAAATTCCCAAATTTCAAAATCCCTAGTTTCTACCCAAAAATCCCCAATTCCACCATGAAAACCTTAGATTCTAGGTTGAAATCTTATAAAATAAATTGAAAGAAACTAGTTTAGAATCACTTACTTATGATTTGGGGGAGAAATGGTCTTTGGAAAATCGCCTAGAGGGTTTCTTGTTTTGAAAATTTTGAGAAATGAGCAAAAATCCCGTCTAAGTTAGGTTTTACAATGCTGCAAATGTCGCATTTGCGACCTGAGCTTCGCAATTACGAAGCTCGCAAATGCGAGAAACCATCACATTTGCGAGGTCTATCACACTTCTGCTTCCTTCGCAAAAGAGAAGAAATGCTCACAATTGCGAGCTGAGCTAATTGCAATTGCAATCAAATGATCGCAAATGCGAAGGCTGCCTTCCCCCTGTCCCTATCGCAAATGCGAAACATTGTTCGCAATTGTGAGTGCTGGCCTTCCCAGCCACTCTTCGCAAATGCGAACCCAATATTAATACCCAATTTTTCCCTCATATATTTTAAATATGCATATATATATTTCAAAGTGGTGTACATACATTATTATTAGACTTACAAACATGCCCAAGTATTTCTATAGTTTTTCTATAATTTTAAAGGCTTTAAATCAATTTATTTCTGCATTTTTATTATACAAATATCCAACAATTATCCCTCATATTATTTTTATGATTATTTAATCAACTAAACTCATCATTTATGCCCATATAGTGCTTAAATATTTTAACTTTTTATAATTACATTTGCATATTTAAGGCTAGAATTGCACATTTTGCAATAATAGCCCATATATATGAATAATTACATTATCTATACAGAAAATGACTTTTTATATTTTTGTAATATTAAGTGATTATTTTAAATCATTTTCATGCACAAATGATATTTTTATCATTTATTAATTATTTTTATAAATTATTAGTTAGTTAAGATTCGATCCCCCTGGAAGACTAAAAGAATTTAGCTTTCCTGAAAAAAGTAAACTTACAGAAGCATCTATCTCTATCACGCACTTCAATCCGCACATAAGACGATTCCTCTTTCTATACTCAATTACGTAAGAGTCCAGCTAGCTCGTCTCTGTCTGGCAGTTTAAGCCTTGGCCCACCAGCTTCTTTTCAATCCAGGAGCTGAATTTTAGTAATTTAAATGGGTATTTAAAACATAGCCCCTTTCCTAATTAATTTTCGGACCTACCCAGCCCAATACCCTATCCAGCCCAATAACCCCATACCCAATACACTAACCCAACTACCCATACCCATACCCGTCTAAATAACCCGCCCGACTACTAAAACCTAATCCTGGCCGTTGATCTCAGAAGATCAACGGCCCCCAATCCTCCACCCCTTTTTAGTTACACCCTAATCCATTCCCTTTAAACCCGCCGCCCTTAAACTCTCTCAACGCCTTCTCCGTCTCTGTCAAACCCTAGCGTCGTCACCCTCAAATCTCTCCTATTCAGGCTCAAACATGGAATCAATCCATGATTTACTTACCTATTTTGTGTTACTCTATCATTATACGCTCGACTATGGTATTACTTAGATTCTTGCCCTATTTTTGGCAAGAACTACCTCAATAACGGGTAGATTCACCCTGATTTTGTGAAGATCTGGATGATCTTCCGTCCATATACATGTTTTACTGAACGATTCTTGCATCTCTGGTCCGATTCAAAGCATCTGTCTCAACTAGGATTTGAGACCTTTGCTTGTTCTTTACTAATCTCTGATTGATACTCTTTCCTTTCTCATATTTGACTAATATTTTCCTTATTTCTGTTTAATCTAACGTGTTTCATTTATTTTTACCTTATTTTGCCCTAAATTAGGATTTCAGATCTTTCTCTGGTTTGATTCTGTGTTTCCTTTTGAATACTCTCCCATCTATATTCGTTTATGCAAATATGTGGTTATTTGCTTTATTTTCTGCCGATTTTATGGTTTACCTAAATTTAGGGTTTCAAACCTTTTTACTTGAACCAAATCTAGTTCAATCCTACTTCCTTTGAATAATCCTTGTCTATGTTCATTTTTGTGCTAGTACGTGATTCTTTGCCATTATTCTCTGCTGATTTTGGGATTTACCTAAATTAGGGTTTCGGACCCTTTTTACTTGAACCAAATCTCGTATTCCTTATGTGATCCTTCACCTTTTCCCTACTGATTTTGTGTATCTTCACCTAAAGTTTAGGGTTCAATTTTACTGATTTAAACGCTTACCTTTCTAATGTTTGACTAATTGTTTTTCCATGTTTATGTGTTTAATTCCTACATTATTTAAACTTTTTCCACTTTCCCCTTTAGAAAAAGTCTCGAACTTCCCTATTCTCACTACTAAAACTTAAGCTCTCTCTCTTGCTCCTATTTTGATTTCTGCACTAAGTGGCTATTGTTTGGCCGGCTGAAAGCCGAGGCCAAATTGCTCTGGAATTTAACTATTACTGCATCTTTACTTGCTTTCTTCTCAACTGGTATGCCCTAACCTTTGCAATTTCCTTCTCTATGCTTTGTGTGACTAGCCTGTTTCAATTCCTAGCATGATTTTGTCTTTTATCTGGTAATTTGATAATACTGTTAACTTAAGACTAAGTTATTTAGAATAACATGAATCCTCTCATAATTTGGTTTAAGGTTCAATCTGTTTGTCAGTTTTATACCTGTTCTGAACTATGAGCATGCAATCAAGTATGTTTGTGCTTAATTTATATGTCCTGTTTGTTCAATTCAAATGTTTCTGCCTAATTGCTTCTGTGACTAAGCCATGACTGTTTCAAATACTAGTATAAGCATTTAGCTTAATTAGATGTCATCATGTTTGAACTGTATGCTGAACCTGAACCTTGTTTGTTTCTTGGAGAAGTTCTGCCTGCAACTCTGTATTCTGAACTTTCTCTCTTCTGAAATTGAACTATTTCAAAACCTGCCCTATTACCCTTTATGCACTGGTTTTCAAACTCCTACTCTTAGTTATTTAGGTTCTCACCACCCCCAGTGTGAGCACTGCCTAGGATCCTTGAGACTCCTTTGAACTCTGACACATTGGGGCTGGATTTTCCAATTTTTTATGAACTCTGTGCTGAATATGGGGTTCTGGTGTGAGCATTGCCTGGGGTCCCTGAGGCTCTTAGGGAACTTTGACACACTGGAAACCTGGTTTTAATGTGCTGTGGATAGATCACTGCTATGCTTCAGAGCTGTTGTGTTTGAAGGCTTGGTTCCCAGGTTTAGATTGGGCCCATGGGGGTTGAGGAATCTGTTCTTGGAAGATGAAGACATGGAATGCAGTGCAATAATTGAGGAGGAAGAGGAAGAAGGTCTCACTATACATACTGTGGAGAAGGGAGCTGTTCTCAGGAACTGGACCGCCACACCATCCCGGGCCCGCCGAGTCCCTGGGTAGCTTGGCAGATTTTATTTCTGTAGCCATTCTAGGCATTTAAGATTTTCAGTAATTTTATTTTAAAGACTTACATGTTTCTAAATAAATGCTCGATTCATCGAGCCGTACTTGTCTGGATGTTTTTCAGTTTTAATCAAATGCATTGCTCTTTTATTATTCATTATTATTTTCTACACTTTTTCTTTCTACAGCGTTATTATTACTTTTCCTAATAAACCGGTGACTGTAACATGTAATGAGGCAACACANCATTCATTCTGGGCTGTAATAATTTCTGTAATAACAGATTTGGGATTTATTAGTAAAAGCGGGGGGGGGGGGGGGGGGGGTTTCTTATACCTTTGTTGAAACTGGGTAGAGATCCTGCCTATAGGTTTAATTATGCTGATTAACTATGTGGATACTATACTGTGTTTAGAGATCCTGCCTATAGGATTTTTCATGATCATTTTGATTCTGTTGCACATCTGCATGCTAGAAACCCTGCTTATAGGACTTTACGTTTAATTGTGCACATTTAAAATCCTGTTCATAGGATCTACACATATTTTCAACCCAATGTGCATTAGTGACCATGTCTATAGGGCTTTTGTTGATTATCTTTCATAATAACCTGTTAATTTCTGTCCAAATACGGTTAATAGATATCATGCCTATAGGAATAAAACTCGGTTTCAAACCTAGAAATCATGCTTATAGGATTTAAAACTAATAGATATCATGCCTATAGGGTGAAATCAGTTCTGAAACTTAGAAATCCTGCCTGTAGTAGTTAAATCAACCTCGCAATTAGAAATCATGCCTATAGGGGTTTAAATATATTCAGCAATTAGAAAGCATGCCTATAGGATTTGAAAGGGATAAAACTTGTCTTTATAAGTTAAAATCAATGCTACACTTAGAAATCATGCCTATAGGTCCGTAATTGACAAACTCGTAGAAATCATGCCTATAGGATCCTGTTAGTCTACTCGGATCCTATTAGTCTATTCTGAATTCAAGCGCTCTTGTAAATCACTTAGGCAATAGATCCGTAGAACTTATTAATGATTCTGGGTTTCAAATTGTGACACATTTCTGCCTGAGGTGCCCAAATTCATGCTGAATAAAATCAGTAGGCAAACAAATAGGTCATAATGCTCGCCTTAATAAAACTGCCTTTATACTCTATTGTCTCACGTAGATATCCTGCCTATAGGATTCCAAAGTTAATCAAGTTTGCTGATTTAATTGCGTGCTTTTGTTGCCTATGTGCAAAGGTCAATGTGAGCCCATATTTGCTTTATTTGAAAGTCCTGCTTGTTTTGTTTGTTGCCTAGATTTCATATTTTTGAGCAATATAGGATTGGTCTAGAACCATCCCAAACAAAGGTCCTAATACCTCCACGACCATAGGTAAGGGACGGGTAGTGCACGCATAGGGTACGGTTTAGAATCAATTAGTGCGCTTAAGTAACAACTTGAAGATAGTAATTCGGTAGTAAAGGAAATGATGGCCCATGCGCTAATGCTATGAGTAAAATCCCGACTTGAGGGAGTTGCAAAGCATTGCATGGAATGATCCTATAGGCTAAAAAACTTAGGACCACCTTTATACCCCCGTTTAATGTAAGTTGAATATTGTATTTGTCCAAATTATTTTCTTTCCTTTTAAAGACTAATTCGCTTAATTTAAGTTCGGCCGTGACCCACCGTTGTGGACCTCGAGGGGTGCCTAACACCTTCCCCTCAAGGTAATTTCGAGCCCTTACCCGATCTCTGGTGATGTAGACTAGTAATCTGAGTTAATTGCTTTAGGTGCCCTAACGCACCTTAAATCCGTTAGGTGGCGACTCTTTCAAATCCAATTCCCTACCCTCACGGAAAGGAGTTGCCCCAGAAATGTCGAAACCCGATTTCACGAGAAAAAGGGGGTGCGACACCCAACAGTGGTCGCAAATGTGATGCTTGACCTCGTATTTGCGAGGTCTGAGGCCTGCAACAAAAATTTGATGCACCAGCGGTGTTCTAAGTCCTATTTTTACTCCGTAGCCTATCTGAAACTCACCCGAGCCCTCGAAGCTCCAAACCAAACATGCACACAAGTTTTAAACATCATACGAACTTGCTCGCGTGATCAAATCGCCAAAATAACACCTAGAACTACGAATTCAGCACCAAATCAAATGAAATTCTAAAGAACACTTTGAAATTTCTATTTTCTCAACTGGACATCTGAATCACGTCAAACCAATTCCATTTTTTTATCTAATTTCACAGACAAGTCTTAACTATTATATTGAACATGTACCGGGCTCCGGAACCAAAATACGGACCATATACCAACAAGATCAAACATCAATACTTTTCTTAAAAACCAATAATTTTTCAGATTTCAATTTTTAACAAAAACTCATAACTCGGGCTAGGGACCTTCGAATCCGATTCCGGGCATACGCCCAGGTCCCATATTTTGATACGAACCCACCGGGACTGTCAAAACATGAATCCGGGTCTGTTTACCAAAAATATTGATCGAAGTCAACTCAAATAAAGTTTTTTAAGCAAAAATCCTTATTTTTATCAACTTTCAACACCAAAGCTTTCCGGAATTACGCCCGGACTGCGCACGCGAATTGAGGAGGGATAAAATGAGGTTTTAAAGGCCTCGGAATACAGAATTTGGTTTTTATATTATAAGATGACCTATCGGGTCATCACAGAAATGAGACTACGGCCGAGAACAAGTCATTGTGGCGGTAACTCTACCTAGAAGACCAGAGATCCCAAGATCTAGGTTCAAGGATATCAAACAAAGTCATTAATGACGGTTCAACATTGTCAACTAAAATTTTGCTCGATTCTCGTGATGAGACAATGTTCAGTACCAAGGATAAAGCACTAAGGTTTTTTAATGATTTCTAAATTTGATACGGGGTATATCAAATAGTGTATCTAGGGGATGGCACGTTAAAGAATCACCTATGTAAGTGTGAAGTGTTAGCCGCTTCAAGGAGAATTTTGTAAGGTCAATTCTCTACGCACTTATGAAACCAGGTGGTGTTCATGGCTGAAACGAACACAACAATAAGAACCAAACACGGTTAAGGGTTGATTGTGTGACTTATGGTTGTCTAGGTATACACCAAAGTTCGACGGTTCAAAGATATCAAATCTACCGATTGACTGAGTATATCCGACATAAGTTTACTACGGAAAGTTCAAAGGGAAACCTACTTATCCAGATGCGATTAATCCTTGCTTGCGAATCACATAATTTTTCATGCATATTTCCGTGATATAGCCATTCCCCATTCATGTGGGGGATTGTTGGGGTTTTTAAGCTTAATTTAGCTTAAAAGAGGGTGAATGGGAAATGGAGAAAAAATGAAATATTTGAGTTTCCCTCCTTGACAAAGGGACATTGTCTCATATTGGAAGAGGAAAAAATTTTTGACGGATATATGTACAATTTCTCTTCTTCTAGCTCTTAAAGAGTTAAGAAGAAGGCAAGCCTCGCGCCGTCGTCGTCGTCGCTCGCTCGGCTTCGGCTTCGGCTTCGGCTTGAGATTCGGATTCGTATTCGGATTTGGATTCAGATTCGGATTTGGATTTGGTCAAATGATCGATTGATTGATTGATTTTTTGGACCAAATTTATTTGTTAATAGTAAATATTAACGTAATATTATTAAATATCCTGTTTTTGTAAATGAAAAATTAATATTAAATCCGAACTATCCGTTTCCTCAACGTCCGTTTTCCATTTTTCGTAACGGAAAATTAAGTTCCCTTCCCGTCCATTTTCCGTTTTTGTAACGGAAAAATAAGGTTTTGAATTCCCGTTTTATTGTTGCATAAATAGCCATTTACGTTATGGCCGTTTGCGTAAACGATCATAATAGCCCTTCTGAAGAGTTGCACCTTTCAATTTGAACTCAACATATTGGCTATATATATCAGCTTATTCTTTCATATTTTCCATACGAATTTCTGAATTCTCCTCCTTTCTTCTGCATTGTTTTAACTACAAAGAAAGCAACAGTAAGTGTGACATGCTACCGATCTTTGTGTTCGCTGAAACACTGGGGTTTGAAGTACCGATACACCAGTGTGTAATTCGTTCTATCCTGGGAGGAAATAATCCACAACCTTGGGTACTAGGAGGGGATTAAGTTCCTTAAGAAAATACTGTGAATTCAGTGGGCTCGGATTAAATTTGTTTCTTTTACATTTCTGTTTATATGTTATTTTATCTTCTCCAGAATTATTTTATAAATACAGATTACTAACAATTTTTTATGGAAGATCGGTGAAATATGCATATAGGAAAGCTAGATTCATTTTTTTAATTTAATTTGTATCTTGGCGAATCCCTAGCTATATATATAAGATTATCAGAATTAGTGTGAAAATTAAGGCAAGAATATGTATTAATTTATTTATGGAATTAACCACTGGGCACTAACGCTTCATTATGTAGGTTGCCTACGTCACATTCTTTAGGTGCGACTATTTTTCGGATTCTGCGTGAATGCAAAATGCTTCGTGTATTGGGTTGTTCTTTAATATGTGTAATTTATTATAATTAGCTGGTATTATTTGATTATGATTAGCTACCATTAATTAACAATGAAATTGACCGTGTTAACTTTAATTTGCTTATTGAAAATATAACAAACTACTCATAGGCTCTTACTCCAAGGGCAACTTTGAAAAGAAGAAGTTAATTCCTTCTTGATATCTGAAAATTCAAATATTACAAAAAATAAAGAAAAAAGTCAAAAATTACCTAAAGTGAACCGGAGAGAGTAATGATTTAAACAAAAATACCTGACTTGTATTTCTTGAATGGTATAAATATCAAATGTGAGTAAATTTATTTGTGAGACAAAAATTAGAATATGGGGATGAGGGTAGTTAGTTAGGTGGTAGGTTAAGTTGAATGGGTTAAGTTATGGGGATGAATGTGATTACTGTCCTCTTATGCGTTCTCCAATTATTAATATTTCTTTTTGTTGGGGGGGGGGGGGGGGGGGGTGCTTTCTCCAATTACGTGTGTGCTTAGCTGCATTCATAGTTTTGAGTCAACTTTGAAACAGTCTTAAGATATTTTGACCACCTAAAGAAAAAGAACAAGGCGTATTCTTAGGCCTTTGACTCTTTTTTGATGATAGACTAGTTAACGGCTGAAATTCAAAAATAGCCAGATTTATAACTGGTCGTTCAAAAATAGCCCAGCTTCAAAAGTAATTGATATTTAGCCACTTTTCATGTAAAGATAAATCTGAGCGAAAACGCTGTTCAAAATCCGAAAAATACACCAGCATATTATGCTGGAGTTCCAGCATAAGTATACTTAAACTCCAGCATATTATACTGAAGTTCCAAGATAAGTATGCTGGAACTCCAGCATAATATGATGGAGTTCCAGCATAAGTATACTAGAACTCCAGCATAATATATTGGAGTTTCAGCAAGTATACCAATCCAGCACAAAAAATATTGGAGTTTGGAGCACCGGTGCTCCAGTCTCCAGTATATTTTACTGGAGCCAACAAAGTATACCGGTCCAGCATAATATGCTGGAGTTCATACACAGGTGCACCAAACTCCAGTATATTATGCTGGAGCGGTCTCTCCTGCAGCAAAATAGTGACTATTTTTCATTGACTTGATAAACGCTGGCTATTTTTGAATGACCAGTCCGAAAACTGGCTATACCGTGCTATTTTAACCTAGTTTACTCTTGCTTAATAGTAGTATATTAGTCCATCCTTTTTCTTCTTTTCAAAAGGCTCTCACTTGCCCTTTACTATTCTACAAATAAAAGGTGGAGTCAATAATAATAATAATAAACAATTATTATTATAATGGTCGACTCCTTTGAAGGAAAAGCTAGAATAGGAATCTAAAGTAAAACATGACAAAGCGGATGAACAAGTGTTCAAACTCTGTATTATCCGCCAACTTTTTTTATTATAATATTTTATTTAATGACATAGGGAGCATGTACCTATAATAAGGTCAAGTATTGTACTACCTATTATAATATCTAAATATTTCCTTTGGACAAAACAAAAGTATTCAAACCCTGTACTTGTGTGAAAAACAAAATACTGTACTTATCTTTACTCTTCTAAGAAAAAATTGAGAGTCGCTATCCGTGCCGGTCCATTTATACATTTTCATCTTCTTTTGTTGTTCATTTTTTTTTTGGATTTAGGTGTAAACTAGACTTTTTAGGTGCAGGGATGTTAATTTCTTCTTCAAGATTGTAATGCCTTGTGAAGTAAAAACTTCCATTTATCGTAATATTTTGTTGATCTAACGCGACAGAAACGTGATACAAATTGAAGATAAAAGTTGAAAAAAAGCGTGTAAATAGTTGAAAATTTATAAATACTTGGCTAAGAAAGCAACACCAAATGAAGCAAAGTATTCGTGTAGATGATACTAGCTAACTACATAGCCGGATTCAAGTTATTTGAACATTATGAGTTCGAGTTTCAAATTTTACCACATTCGATTCCGTTTACTGGGTTTGAAATATATCATTTGTACCTTTTAGTGATTTTTTTAATAAATATAAAATATAATTTGAGTCAAAGTTATACTGGGTTAGGATAGACCCCTAACTTATGCACTACATCTCCTTTTGACTAACCGTATGATTAAACTAGTTATTTATGTAGACGTTAGTGTGTGATTTAGAGACTGCTTAATTATCTATATAGACAAATTATTCAGTAATATACTGGAATAAAACAAACATTAACAAATTGAAGGTATATAGATCATTGTTCATATAGCCAACTCCATAGTACTGACTTACGAATGAGGCTTAATAGATTGATTGACTTTGTATATGCATTTGAAAACTGTAAGAGATATTAAATAAATTTAAAGTTGTTTAAATTGCTTGAAGTGTTGAAATAACCCAACAACAACAACGATCCAGCAAAATTCCTCAAGTGGGTTTGGGAGGGTAGTGTGTACGCAAACCTTACTCCTACCCCGATGGAGTAGAGAGGCTGTTTCAGATAGACCCTCGGCTCAAGAAGACAGAAAATACGAGAAAAGACAATATATCAGTACCATCAACAAAACCATAGAAATAATAACAACATCATAAGAAAACTAAAAATAGATGTAATGCAATAACAATAACCAAAAAATAAGGTTCAGTGCTATAAAAAAAACGGAAGGATAGTGTGAACACATTAACCACTAGCCGTCTAAGACCAACCCTATCAAACTAGCCTCACCCCCGGGACGAAGTAGAAAAATACTCGACTACTTCCTAACCTATAACTCTAATACTCGATCTCCACACCTTCCTATCAAGAGCCATGTCCTTGAAAATCTGCAGTCATGCCATGTCCTGCCGGATCACCTCTCCCCAATACTTCTTAGGCCGCTACCTCTTCTTGTACCCGCCAAAGACAACAGCTCACACCTCCTCACCGGAGCATCAAGGCTTCTCCTCCTTACGTGCCCGAACCATCTGAGCCTCGCTTCCCGCATTTTGTCATCCATAGGAGCCACGCCCACCTTCTCCAGAATTTCTTCATTCCTAATCTTATCCATCCTAGTGTGCGCACACATCCACCTCAACATCCTCATTTCTACTACTTTCATCTTCTGGATATGAGAGTTCTTAACCGGCCAACACTCTGCCCATACAACATGGCCGGTCTAATCACCACTCTATAACACATACCTTTGAGTATCGGTGGCACTTTCTTGTCAGGACTCTAGATGATAGCCTCCATTTCATCCACCCTACCCCTATACGGTGTGTGACATCCTCGTCGATCTCTCCGACCCCCTAGATAACCGACCCAAGGTACTTCAAACTACCTCTCTTGGGGATGACCTGTGATCCAAGCCTCACATCCATGCCCACTTCCCTCAACTCGGCGCTGAACTTGCACTCTAGGTTTTCTGTCTTAGTCCTTCTCAACTTGAAACCCTTAGACTCAAGGGCCTGTCTCCAAACCTCCAACCTCTTGTTAACACTGCCTCGCGTCTCATCAATCAGAACTATGTCATCAGTGAATAACATACACCATGGCACCTCCCTTTGAATATGGTGTGTCAGTGCGTCCATCACCAGGGCAAATAAGAACGGGATGAGTGCAGATCCTTGGTGTAACCCCATAACAACCGAAAAATGCTCCGATTCTCCTCCCACTGTCTTAACCCGAGTCTTAGCTCCATCATACATATCCTCAATCGCTCTAATGTAAGCTACCGACACACCTTTTGCCTCCAGGCATCTCGAGAGAACCTCCCTAGGGACCTTGTCATACACTTTCTCCAAGTAAATAAACACCATGTGCAGATCCTTTTTCCTATCCCTGTGCTATTCCACCAACCTCCTAATAAGGTGGATAGCTTCCATAGTCAAACGAACCGGCATGAACACGAACTGATTGTCGGATATAGACACAGTCCCCCTCACCCTCACTTCTACCACCCTCTCCGAAACTTTCATGGTATGAGTTAGTAACTTGATACCCATATTGTTGTTACAACACTGGATATCACCTTTGTTCTTGTACAATGGTACCACCGTACTCCACCTCCAATCATCCGACATCCTCTTCGTCATGAAAATAACATTCAACAGCCCAGGCAGCCACTACAAGCCTACTCTACCCACACACCTCCAAAATTCAATCGGAATTTTGTCTGGCCCGGTCGCTCTGCCCCTACTCATATTACGCATAGCCCCCACGACCTCCTCAACCTTAATGCGCCTACAATACCTAAAGTCTAGGAGACTCTCCAAATGCCCCAGATCACCTAGAAATATATCCCGGTCCCCCTCTTCATTTAGAAGTCCATGAAAGTAAGTCTTCCATCTCTACTTAATCTGAGACTCCCCCATCAATACTCTACCTTCCTCGTCGTTGATGAACCTCACTTGGTCCAGGTCTCGAGCCTTCTTCTCTCTCGCCTTAGCCAGCCGAAATAACTTCTTATCCCTGCCTCCCCCCTCCCACTTCCTCGTACAGATGACTAGACGTTGCAGTCTTAGACTCTGTGACCGCCAACTTCGCCTCCTTCCTCGCTAACTTATACCATTGTCTGTTCGCTCTCCTTTCCTTCTCGCATGTGCTCCCTACTAACTTCAGATACGCTGCCTTCTTTGCTTCCAGTTTGCCTTGGATCACATCATTCCACCACCAGTCGCCTTTGTGCCCGCTAGAGTAACCCTTCGAAACCTAAACCTCTCTCTTCACCTCCCTTACATAGTTTGCAGTCGTCGTCCACATAGCACTCGCGTCCCCACTACTCGTCCAGGCTCCCATAGTCGATAACCTCCCCTCCAACTCCTGAGCTTTATCCTTAGGGTCTGTTTGGAAAGCTACCAGGTAATTGGAATTGGTGTAATTACTAAGGTAGTAATTACACCGCCTAGTAATTACGTTACACAATTGTGTAATTACGACGACTTGTTTGTTTGATAGTGTAATTACAGTGTAATTACAACTATAATTATAAGTTTGCTGTTTGGTTGCACAAGTGTAATTACACAGTTAGATTAATTTTTAAATGAAGTAATTATCAAAACTTAAAAGTTAATATAATAAATATATGCCTATAAATTTTTATAAGTATAAATGATATAATATTTGGTATTTAAGATGTATATTTCTTTCGTGAATATACATTAATTAGCAATCATATATTTATAACTAATATTGTAATATATATATATATATATATATATATATATATATATATATATATATATATAAACTTAATAATATTTAGTTTAGATACTTACAAAAACTAAAAATATATGTTTTGTAAGAACATCATGGAATTCATGTTTGATAAAATAAATTAATATTAATAAATATAATGTCATAATAGTTTTCAAATGTTTAACAAAACTAATCTATCAATTCCAACTAAAAAATGAACAACATGCAATGTGAGCCAATACTACTAAAACAAGTAAATTGGAATCATGAATATAAGACAATTTAACATATGTCAAATTCTAATAATAATATTAAGTTCCACTACAACTTAAGATTAGGAAACGTAATAAGTTTATAACCACGTTCAACAATAAAATTCCACTTTAATTGCATCACTAATTATACGTCAAGTTTGTTAATGACTCATTATTTCTAAGATTAGGAGGTATAATTTCAAGAAATAGAATAATAAATAAATAAAAATAAAATATAAGCAATTACAAGGAATCACAAGAAGTAAAGCTAGAGAAATAAAAGATAAATAATGTACAAAGAAAAATATATTTTAAAATTTCAAAAGAAATAAAAAAGTAAAAGTAAAATTAAAAAATTAAAATAATAGAAATAAAAAGTTATAAAGAAAGTAAATTAAAAAAAAAGGAAAGAAACTAAAAAGCAACCTCATAATTACCACTAATTCTCACCTCCCCTTTGAGAATCGGAGAGTGTAATTACACTCCTCCAATTACACCCACCAAGTAATTACTTGGCCAAACAAACATGTCAAACTGTGTAACTACACCCAATTACACTCAAATCTAATTCCTAGGTGGCTTTCCAAGCTATCTATTAGTTAAGGCTCCCCACCTAATCCTCGATCGACCTCAATCAGACCTCTTCTTCCTCCTTATCATGATACCGACATCCATTACTAAGAGCCTATGTTGCGTTGCGAGGGTGTCACCCGCGATAACTTTGCAATCCTTGCACAACCCTTTATCACACCTCCCAAAGAGGAGATAGCCAATCGGAGTCTTCGGCATCGTACTTTGGAAAGTTACCAGATGCCCCTCCCTCTTCGAAAAACTAGAGTTTGCAATCATCAGCTCAAAAGCCTTAGCGAATCCAATAGCGAAGTACCTCTTATGTTCCTATCCCCAAAGCCGAAGCCGCCATGCACCTCACCATAGCCACCATCAGTCGACCCAATACGACCATTGAAATGCACTTTTATAAATCACCTCTAAGAAGGTGGAATACTATGCATAATCTCATCCAACCCGTCCTAGAAGCGCCTTTTAACCTCCTCATTCAAGCACACTTGCGGCGCGTAAGCGCTAACGACATTAAGGGTGCACTCTCCAACAACTAACTTAATAAACATTAATCTATCATTCACCCGCCTAACATCTACCATAGACTCTCTAAGATCCTTATCCACCAAAATACACACTATATTCTTACCTTTCATGACTCAAGAGTACTACAACTTATACCCGTTCGCATCCCTCCCCTTCGACCCTACCCACCTAGTCTCTTGGACACAAGCTATATTGACCTTCATCTTCTGGAGATTCTTCGCCAACTCTATAGACTTACCCGTCAATGTACCTGTGTCCCCGATGACATGACCTTACTCTACCATCCCAGACCACAACCACTACACCTACGACAGACTACAGAAAATCACTAACACAAAATAGACAACGGACCCAACTAGAAGATAACAAGTTGCAACTATAGGCATGCTAATAATATGATTAAACTAATGCTAACAAAATGGCAACAATTTAACTAACACAAAAAGAGAAACACGAAAGCGAGAGCGTCACGACCCGAAATCCACTAGTCGTGATGGCACCTAACCCAACCCGCTAGGTAAGCCAACTAATAACTATCCAATTCCAATAATACTAATAGGACAATTAAACAAAAGAAATTATCTAAATCTTATACATTTTCCAAGGATTGGTAGTACAAATCATGAGCTTCTAAGAATGGAGTTTACAAAGCTGATATGAAGTACATCGTCTGTCCGAAAAGTACATAAACATAATTTTTATGAATCTAAAGCTACCATGAACAAGAGGCAGCTACAACCGGAACGCAGGTACATCTCCAGATCCAGCTCCCATCGAACACAGAAACATCAGCAGCCAACATCTGCACGCAAGGTGCAGAAGTGTAGTATGAGTACAATCGACCTCATGTACTCAATAAGTAACAAACCTAACCTTAGGTTGAAAGTAGTGACGAATCGGAACACAGGTTGGGTCCAACACCAATAGCCAACAACAGTTCATTACAACGTAAAGCAATTAAATAAAGAAGTAACTTAGAGATAAAATGCTCAGCCTTTTCATAGTTTTCCGAAAATAGTTCCGCTTTTCAAGTATATCAGTGAAAACCCAACACTTTTACCGAAATTGTCAAGAATACGAGTAAGTTTGAAAACTGTGAGTTTTCCCAAAAATCCTTTCAATAGTAAATATGATGTTTTATTTTCTCTCCAGATAGCAAGTGTAAAATACCTCTCGATGCCCATATGTCAACATGTGTGAGAAGTCATGAAGGACATGATACCGTACAACATGAGGAAAATGCATCTCTATGCCTATATGTCATGTGCATGTCAAATGCGATGCGACTCAGTGATAGAACCATTTGCATATTCTTAGAGTATCAATTCACTCAATCCTCCCAGTCACTCACAATCACTCAAACCTCCCAATCACTCATCACTCGGCACTCGCACTCAGTAGGTACCTGCACTCACTAGGGGTGTGTACAGACTCCGGAGGGGCTCCTACATCCCAGGAGCTATATCAAGCCAATCATGGCATAAATCAATGAAACATGATGCGGCGTGCATCCCGATCCCATAAATATCCTCACAATCAGGCCATCGGCCTCACTCAGCCATCAATCACTCCAGTCTCGCGAGCTCTCAATATCATGAAACTAGCCCGACAACAATGATATGATGTATCAATAAATAACAACTAGGATTGAGATATGATATTAATGCATGAATATGACTGAGTACGAAACATCAATTAAACGAGTGAGGTGACAGCAAGAAACGACCACTATAGGTTCTAACAATATCGACATAAAGCCTAAATATGATATCTAGCATGATTGACAGCTCATTTACTTTATCACATGGTGAAAACATAGATATCAAATAAATAGGACCACTATACAGTGCCATGGAAACAACGGAGTCACAATTCATAGGGTGCACGCCCACATGCCCGTCACCTAGCATGTGCGTCACCCCAATACCAATCACACAACACGTAATTCGAGGTTTCATACCCTTAGCACTAAGTTTAGAAGAGTTACTTCCTCAAACAAGCCAATTCCAATACTGAGCAAGCCAAGCGATGCTCCAAAAATGCCATCACGCGCGTAGCGACCTCCGAACGGCTCAAAACTAGGCAAAAGCAACTCAAATACATCAAATAAAGCCCAAGGAACAATTTCAAATGATAAAGATCGAATCCTTAATCTAAACCCAAAATCGGCCAAAAAATCTCACCCGGGCCCGCGCCTCAGAACCCGACAAAACTCACAAAATCCGACAAACCATTCAATTACGAGTCCAACCATACTAGTTTCACTCAATTCTGACTCCAAATCGATGTTCGAAACTCAAAAATTCATATTATGAAAGTTTAGGTCAAATCCCGCAATTTCCTCTTTAAAATTCATCAACCACAAAGCTAAAATTGAAGATAGATTCATGGAATATAACCAAAAGCGAGTAGGGAACACTTATCCCAATTCACATGGTGAAAATTGCTTCAAGAATCGCCTCAATCCGAGCTCCATAGCTCCCAAAATGTAAAAATGACCGAAACCCTCGAAATAGAGTACTTTATCATCTGCCAAGGCATCCTCTTATGCGAATGCGGGAAAAATATCGCGTTCGCGATGAACAAAATACACTGCCACCAAATGACTCTATGCGATCGCGAACGTATTCATGTGAGCGCGAAGCACACAGGCGACCAAGCTTTACGAACGCGTCCAGTATTACGCGAACGCGTATAAGAAATTCCAAATTCCCAGCTGCCCAGCCCAACATATGCGAACGCAGCCTCATTGTGCGAACGCGAAGAAGATCTTGCCCCAACTCTACGCGAACGTGGGACTTTCTTCGCGATCGCGAAGAACAATTGCTACTGCCATCAAAATACACTACGCATTTGCGACACTTACCACGCAAACGCGATGAAGAAATGTGACACCAGATATCAGCAGAACACAAGAGTGAAAAATGAAGGAAAAATTGTCCGAAACCCGTCCGAAACTCACCCGGGCCCCTCGGGACCCCGTCCGAACATACCAACAAGTCCCATAACATAACACGGACCTACTTGAGGCCTCAAAACACACATAACAACATCGAATGACGAATCACACCTCAATTTGAAATCAATGAACTTTGAAACTTCAAACTTTCACAACCGATGTAGAAACCTATCAAGTCACGTTTGATTGACCTTAAATTTTGCACACAAGTCACATTTGACATTACAGACCTGCTCCAAATTCCGAAATCGGAATTCGACCCCGATATCATAAAGTCCACTCCCAGTTGAACTTTTCAAAAATCGAACTTTCGCCGTTTCAAGCCAAGTTCAACTACGGACTACCAAATCACAATCCGGACACGCTCCCAAGTCCAAAATCACCCAACGAAACTAACGGAACCATCGAAATTCTAATCCGAGGTCAAATACTAAAAAGTCAAACTTGGTCAACTTTTCACATTTAAAGCTTCCTAGTTGAAACGTTTTCTTCCAAATCAATTCCGAATAACCTGAAAACAAAAACCGACGATTCACATAAGTCATAATACATCATACGGAGCTACTCATGCCCGTAAAATACCGAGCGAAGTGTAGATGCTCAAAGAGACCGGTCAGGTCGCTACATCCTCCCCCACTTAAATATACGTTCGTCCTCGAACGTGCCCAGAGTTGTTCTCAAAGCCATCAAACTGTTGTGTAACCTTACCATGCACATACCCAGGTTGATCCCACGTCACCCTATCCCATATAGATCTTATAACACAACATAACTAAAATTTCTTAATTCAACCTAGCCCATAAGCCTTAGAAGCCAATTTGCACATCCGGAATTTTCTATAAGATCAGAATCTCGCACCTACACATTGTATAAGTCTGAACAAGCTGTATCAAGCCATAATCATAACCCAAGATGTAATCACATGATATACCACCTAACTCAGTTACTCACAACAATGATTTCTAATCACAGTAGCTGCTCAAAACAACCTATAACGACTCGGCCGGTCGTTTCATGAGTTACAGCCCTGTTCTCCCCATTTCTGCTTCTTTATGTGTTTTTCAGCTGTATTTCATCATATCGTGTTGGTTGTTCTGTGTTCGGAGTGGTCTTGGAGTGAATTGAGACACTTAGTCTCTAATTTAGGAGCTTAAGTTGGAAAAGTCAATCGGATGTTGACTTATGTGTAGAAGGTCTCGGATGTGAATTCTAATGGTTCAGATAGCTTCGTTAGGTGATTTTGGACTTAGGATATTGTTCGGAAAGTAATTTGGACGTCCATGGTAGATTTAGGATTGAATTGGCGAAATTGGAAATTTAACGTTTCCGGTCGGCAGTGGAAATCTTGATATCGGGGTTGGAATGGAATTTCGGAAATTGTAGTAGGTCCGTTGTGCCATTTTTGACGTGTGTGCAAAATTTCAGGTCATTCGGATAAGGTTTGATAGGTTTTTGCATCGTTTGCGGAATTCGGAAGTTTGGAAATCCTTAGGCTTGAATCCGAGGGTGATTTGGTGTTTTGATATTGTTTGAGTGTTCCGAAGGATGGAATAAGTTTTAATGGTGATATGTGACTTGTTCGTATGTTTGGTTGAGGTCCTGAGGGCCTCGTGTTGAATTTGGGTGGTTGACGGAAAGTTTGGCATTTAGTTAATGCAGCAGATTTTTGTTGCTTCTGTCATATCCGCACCTGCGGATAGGGGACCGAAAGTGCGAGGCCACAGGTGCGAGAGGGAGGCCGTAGATGTGGAGAATTGAGAGGTGAGGCAAATCCGCAGGTGTGCACAAAGGACCGCACCTGCGAGATCGCAGGAGCGGGAAGTGACCGCAGAAGCGGGTTCTGGGATTTTAAGTGAGGACCGCACCTGCGATGGATTTTCCGTAGGTGCAGCATCGCAGATGCGACTAGGAGACCGCAGATGCGGAAGTGCTGGGCAGAAAGTATATAAGTTTCCCTTCACGAATTTCTGCCATTTCTTCACCATTTTTGAACGAGTTTGAGCTTGCGAGCTGTGATTTCAAGAGGGAAACAAGTGTTTTCTGCGAGGTAAGCTACTTGGGCCTTGTATCTTGTGTTTATGGAGATTATTCCATTGTTTGATCATGATATTAGTGGGAAAATTAGGGAAGAAATTGGGAGATTAGGGCTTGAAATTGGAGAGTTTAAACTGGGGATTTGAGGGGCCATTTGAGGTCCGATTTTGATGATTTTGGTATGTATAAACTCGTGTGAGGATAAGGATTCTAGTGTTGTGACTTTTATCGGATTCCGAGATATGGGCTCAGGGGTCGGGTTTGGCCAATTTCGTGATTTGATTTAATTTGATAATTTTCGCTTGGGCTTTGTTCCTTAAGCATGTATTGATGATATGATTCTGATTTTAGATAGATTCGGGGTGATTTGAGGCCGAGTCGAGCGGCAAGGGCATCATGGAGTAGATTTTTGTCCGGTTTGAGGTAAGTAACGATTGTTAATCTAGACCTGAGGGTATGAAATCCCGGAATTTCGTACTATTTTGATAAATGAGGTGACGCACATGCTAGGTGACGGGCGTGTGGGCGTGTACCAGTAGGGATTGTGACTTGGTCCGTCCCGTGGCAACTGTAGAGTTGCATATTTTGATAAACTCTATATGATATCTATGTGTTTTAGAAATGATTCTATTAACTTGGGTTGAATGCCATGTTTGGGGCCTTGTGCTGTACTGTTTGGACCCTCAGTGGTATTTTACTGTTATCCTCACATTGTTTTCGATAGAAAGCGTTACTCGGTCATAGTTTATACCTGTTTATTGTTTAATCTTGTTCACCACTCTATTTTTAATATATGAAAGTTGTTTTGGGCTGAGTTCCCTGAGTTTGTACTGAAATGCCCGAGTGGCTTGTGAGGTTGATGAGTGAGTAAGGCCGAGGGCCGGATTGTGAGGATAGTTAGGGATCGGGATGCACGCCGAAGCGTTATATATATATATATATATATATATATATATATATATATATATANTATATATATATATATATATATGGATCGGGCTGCACGTCGCAGCGATGTTGGATCGGGCTGCACGCCGCAGCGATATAGCGCTTGGGCTGTAGGAGCCCCTTCGGAGTCTGCACACCCCTAGTGAGCGCAGTCGACTATATATTTATGGATCGGGCATCACGCCGCAACGGTTATTATAAGGTACCTATTGAGCGTGAGTGCTAAGTGTGAATGCTAATTGATGAGAGTTGAGTCACGAGTGACTGAGAGGCTTGCCCGAGGGGCTATATATGTAGGAGTGATACTTTGCCCGAGGGGCTTGTTTTATGAAATTACTGTTTTCACTCTTCCTTTATATTGAGCCTCTATTGAAAATGTTGAACAATTGTTTTAAACAACTTTCATTGAAATTGGAGTTTTTACTAGATGTTCAGAATTTAATTACTGATTTGATCTTGTTATTCCCACTGAGATTTTTATGTTATGAGATGTATATGATTTTAAATGCTCTTCACTGCACTCAGCCTTTATTTATAATTTTTACTTACTGAGTTGGCGTATTCACGTTACTCCCTGCACCTTGTGTGCAGATCCAGGTGCCAGGGCATCCGAGTGAGAGCTGTTCCTTTCTTTCAGAACATTTTCGGAGTTAGCAAGGTAGCTGCATGGCGTCCACAGCCCTGCCTTTCTCCTTCCTATCTTTTAGTATTTGTATTTATCAGACTCATCTTGTATTGAGTAGACAGTATCAGATTGTGTTTTAGTGGCTCATGACTAGTGACACCGGAATCGGGCAGTGTTTGATGTTTTGCATATTTTTCCGCTTGTTTTGAAATGTTTAAACGGAGGATTTGTGATGATATCTGATTAGTAAATGAATTAAGAAAAGTAGACTTTTTATGTTATAAATATCGAATCGGCTAGTCTAGTACTGCGATAGGCGTTATCATGGCCGGGGTGGTTAGGGGTCGTGACACAACCTGATACCGTAATAAACCTCATACCAAACAAAGCCTCATTCCAAAAGCTTCGTATACTACCGATGATGAAAGAAACACACAGAAACTCATAACCATTTATCAGATCAACAAGCCATGGAGCTCTCTCTCCTTCGTAACGAACTATAGCAAATTTCTAAGCCGACTTTCAATATTATCCTTCCAACCATGCTGTAATTAATTCCGATAGTATCCATTCTAGGTCCAATGACCTCATCTCATCCAACACGACCACTCTAGTGACATGACACATCAATACAATCTAAAGCCACAACCCATGCGATCCGTGCACTAATAAGCAACATTCCAAATGTACTCAAACATGGAAAATGACTCAAACAAGAGAACCGTCCCGCAAGCTCAACGGGTAACACCACAACGCAATGCTAAGAACCCATCACAAACCGCAGAACCAAAACACGTGAACCTAACATGAAGGATCATACCTCAATATAACCCACTACAATGCGTGACCCCATCCAATCGCTGGTCCATATTATATACCCCGAGCCACCCCGCTCAAAATCAATAACCATGCAAAATTCGACATCAAGTACCCAAAGTTCATTACCATAACCACGGAGAAGCAAATGACATAATGCCATACAAAGCCCGAAAGGTCATAGCCAATGCGCAATCAACCATGCATCACCCAGATACTCATCTCGCTCAAATTTCGCTATAAAGCCCAAATAGAATCGCACCGTGCATATAACCCACGAATCGCAACCCCTCGTAGCATAGAAGAGTAAATCGTTTCAGAACACGAATAAGCCCAACATCTACTGAATGGCACATCCCTGAATAATAGTAGTATGGAGCTAACCAATCCGACTCGGTATAGAATACACATCCTAATTGGGCCTACCAATGGACCCCAAATCAACTCTGGTCACCCATAAATAGATAAATAACCCTCCGAAAGTCCACAATGATTGAATCGTAACACATGCTATCATCTGGCTAGCTTTGGACATAACTTCATGGTCCACAACCATGAAACAATCTGCTCCTGAGAACTCCCAGTCTCCAAATCCATTAAACACACGAATCACCATATCTGATCCCAACTCCACCGCCCAAATTTCTAACACATCTCCCATACACGATCATCCCATGGGGAATACTTCTATAATTCTTTCGTGCCACAAAGCAAAATTTGAATACCAGCAGTCGATAAACTAGGAGAGTGTCGCAATACCAATAAAATATCCATAAATCAAAATACATTGCCCTTTCTGAAATGTATACTATCATCAAGCAATACCAAATAGTAATATCATTCACCTAGTCATCTGAAACCATCCATGCTGCCTAAAAATACACCGTGACCTTGCTCATGCAAATCGCAATCCCACACAACACACCGCATATACCATGCCATCATATGAAAAGTACAAAAATTGCATAATCCACTTCGAGTCACAACAAACTACATACTCAACCAGTTAGAAACCTTCCATTTGATGTCATCCAAGAGAAAATCCCTATTCGTAACATGTTCCACACACCGGTAGGAAATATACACCTAGAACCATGGTAGTTACCATTGAAAACTCTTCGAAACCCATTTGCACATAATCAAGCCATCAGAACTAAATCTCTGTAAAACAATCAAGCCATGCAGGTCGCCTAGACCAAGAGCATTGCCACGAAACACTTGCAGAGACTCGCCACATCATAAGTACCCAAAGAACCGATCATATCCATTACTGTGTTGATCCAACCTACTACCAAGTTGTCCTATTTCTCTGAGTTCTTTCCGAATAACCCTCAAGTTGACACTTCTCCTTGCCAGAACACCACGATCCTTAACCAAAATTCACCCCACGAGATCCTAGAATTACATCACACCGCCCGAAGGCCCATAAGTTGCTATATTCCCTCTTAGCACCCCAAAGTACCACAATCGAGACACCCACTCTGAAGAGACCTTACATGAACCCAAAACTGTTTCCTTTACCTCCCTGATGCTGAAATGTATAATCGACAATGATATAGTAATTTTGCAAGTCTCAACACCATCCAACTTAATCTCTGATTCTACCCATATACAAACCCACAAAGTTCTCGATTGCTACATATAAATCTTGAATCCATTAGAACCATTCTCAAGAGTCTCCCACTCTACTCAAATCTCAATTGCACCGCCCAAACGGGCCAAACGGCATGTGCCCATTAGCACGACAACACCTAAAAAAGTAATCCCACCTAAACGCAACCAAGCAGATTCCTACTCCATGCACACTACATCCTTCACGAATAACCGCTCAATTATTCCATGTTTCCCATAACTCATAAAGTGTAATACATCATGCACCCAAAAATTCCCTTGCTTAATTCATCTTCAAAACCAACATCTGCAAGTCATAAACGATCCACAAGTATGCTTCAGACTGAAACCGATACGACACGCAACCATGTAATCAAACAGTCGATAGCAGACTCCCCCACTTAGCGCAAAGCCATCGAATAAAACATCTAATAACTTACAATATCATACTCCATTACTGCCAAAATACCGCAGTGAAATTCAAATGAATCCTTTATAAGTTCACATAACACAAACCATCTAATACCTCAAATCATTTGCAAATCTCGCATTCACCCTTGTAACAGTCAAGCCAAATTCCACAAGTGATCTAAACTCAAATTGCACTACATATAATTCACTGGTAAAAGAGAACTCTCAACAAAACAACATAGAGATCACACAACCTCAGGGAACCCTACAGGAGATAACCCACCTACTTAGCCTCAATCTGACTTCTCTTCATACCCTTTTCACATCCACAACTACTACACAATCGCCTAATTTTCCTGAGTCTGAGCTTATTACAAGACATGAAAGTCTACTTCACTCTACGATTAAACAACATGAAAAGATCCTTCAACACATCCA
Source organism: Nicotiana attenuata (assembly GCF_001879085.1). Taxonomy (NCBI): domain Eukaryota; kingdom Viridiplantae; phylum Streptophyta; class Magnoliopsida; order Solanales; family Solanaceae; genus Nicotiana; species Nicotiana attenuata. Next base: position 225,620 of record NW_017671016.1, read on the forward strand.
TAACTCGGGACTATACGTCAAATCAAGACGGAAATCAAGCACCCAATTTACATCTCAATCAAACTCTTTCGTCAAATCCAATCTATTTGAACACACCCTTAGTCGCATCATACTCATCATATAGCCATCCGAACAATCATCCAGTCACAAATTCCACTCATAGGGACGCTACCAGACATATAAGTCCAAAAGCACGTACTCACACAATCAACATCTCTATGCTCAAGCTACAGTCAAAACCTGGCCTCAAGTCCTCCAGACCGGCTCATCATCAGCATACCGAAATCACATCTCGCACCTCATCCATGGAATCACAAGCCGTTGATTTACGCTGATACCGAGCGCTTATATGCGCATACGAATGCGTGGAAGAAATTCAAAGGATTACGCTTCAAGTTGAATCGATGTCGCACGATAAGAAAAGAAAGATGGGAAGTATATCCTAAATGCCCTGTAGCCTTTCGAAGATAGGTATGGAGGTCATCATACCGATCCGCAAGACTCTACTAGACACTTGCTCATGACTCGTAGAACCTATGAACCTAGAGCTCTGATACTAATCTGTCACGACCCGAAATCCACTAGTCGTGATGGTACCTAACCCAACCCGCTAGGTAAGCGAACTAATAACTTTCCAATTCCAATAATACTAATAAGACAATTAAACACGTCCGATATCGATGCACTTTGAAACTTCAAACTTCCACAACCGATATCGAAACCTATCAAGTCACGTCCGTTTGACCTAAAATTTTGCACACAAATCACATTTGACATTACGGACCTGCTCCAACTTCCGAAATTGGAATCCGACCCCAATATCAAAAAGTCCACTCCCGGACGATCTTTTCAAAAATCGAATTTCTGCAATTTCAAGCCAAATTCAACTACGGACTATCAAATCACAATCTGGACGCGCTCCTCAATCCAAAATCATCCAACGGAGCTAACGGAACCATCAAAATTTCAATCCGAGGTCAAATACTAAAAAGTCAAACTTGGTCAACTCTTCCCATTTAAAGCTTCCTAGTTGAAACTCTTTCTTCCAAATCAATTTCGAATAACCTGTCAAAACCGACGATTCACATAAGTCATAATACATCATACGGAGCTACTCATGCCCGTAAACTACCGAGCGAAGTGCAGATGCTCAAAGCGACCAGTCGGGTCGTTACATCCTCCCTGATTTAAACAGAAGAGAGAAGAGAAGGATAACAAGGGGGGGTCGCCGGCCGGAGGTCGCCGACGAGGACAACCCTGTTAGGGTTTCTAGGGGATGAAATTCGACCAAAAAAGGGACGGGGAAGAGAGCAGAAAGAGACGAGAGAAGAAGGAGGAGAGACGGGTGGGGTCGACGGCCAGAAGATTTCGGTGGGGACTGACGCGGCGGAAACACGAAGCAAAAACAAGGGGGGAAGAAAGAGAAAGGGTGGGGTAGAGAGAAGAAAGAGGGAGGAGAGAGGGGGGAGGGGTGGGAGAGAGGGACGACCTACCCCCCTGTGGTTGTCGGCGCCGGCAGGCTCGCCGGTGGGTGTAGTAGTAGATGAGAGAGAGAGAAGAAAGTGAGGAGCGAAGAGAGAGAAAGAGCCGTTAAAGTCTACTAAACTAATATAATAGGTGTTGAAATAACCCTATTTGGGAAAATAACACTGTATAGCCGCTCTCAAAATAATAGCCGAAAGTGAATAGTCTCCAACGGGGGTTAAAAGTGAAAAAGCCCTTGAAATTTCAAGGAAAATGGTACGGAATAAATGAAGATAATGTAAATGAAAGTGCTGAAAATCAAAACTTAAGATAAAATTAAAAGGGTAATTAAGGAGTCGAATAGATAGGCTTCGTAAATTAGTTTATTTTATCAATTTGGATGACTTATTTAATTACACGAAGATTTAAAATTAGTTTTTATGAATAGTATGATGTGCATTGAAACAAGTAATAGATGATATAAAATTAGAACAATTTATTTGAAATAATTCATATTATATCTTGACAATAAATAGTGGTACTATTGAAAATAATAAAGTAATCATCTGGTGACAAAGAAAAGTATTAACTGCAAAATAATTAAGAGCAATTATTTGGTCGCATATTGTTGATACAGTCGCAACAATCAACGATTTAGGTGATGAGGAAAGGAATAATTGGAGACACATAGTGAAACTAGTAACGAGATAACGAGACAACTATGGTTTGTGGTATTCCTTACCAACGGTGGTGGATCAGAATTTACGTTAAGGGATGTCAAAATATAAAATAAACTCACGAAAAAATCATGAGAAATCAATATATAATATTTATATATATATATATATATATATATATATTTTTTCCCGAACAACAAAGCATAACTATCCGACGAAATGGTGTCAATTCAAGTGGCATCCTTTGAATATATATGGCTCCGCCACTGCTTTCTAAACGACAAGTTTAGACAACAAATTGAAACTCATGAACATTTTATTCATAAGGATGGAGCGGTGGAGAATGAAGCCAAAGTTAACTTCTCTTAGAGATGTGTGCTTGACATTGTCCAGGTTTAATCGAAAGTAGAAGAAAATAAAGGTCCCGAAGGACGGCCCAGTTGGGTTTGGAGTGCGTTTTCCATACGGAAGACGTAGGTTCGAAACCAGTTCTATGCTCTTCTGGGTCTGAGCCTGTCGCACGGGGCTTGCCTAGTGCGGTTCACATTCCTGTGTGGTTTGCAGGCTACTACACAGTGGGGGTTTACCCAGTGTGCACAGAGTGCTCACCCGAAGGGCAGAGGCTGTGGCAGAGGCTGTAGCGGCTGCGAGTTTTTCTGGGGTTCCAAAAAAAAAGGAGAAAATAAAGAAGATGGGAGGATGGTGCCTGTGTCTAAGGTGCAACGGTGAGGAGACGCTAACAATCAGGTGTTGAGAAGCTGGTCTTTGTTAGTCTCTACAATATTGCTGTTAATTTCACTGGTCAATGAAATTAGACAGTAATCATAACATATCAAAATATAAGACAAGACAAGTTATTTCCAAACTTTGTTGGACAACTTGAGTATATATACTTCTGATAGAAGATTCAGTTAGAGATACAACTCATCAAAGTTAGAAAACTTTCTCTCTATTTTGCATCAATAATTGCTACTGATCTTTTTTTATGTTCGTATGCGAAGGTGGTCCTCAAATTACTTAGTTGTGCCTATATAGCAACTGCGCAGGCGGCAGGCCCTAGGATAGAGGGTGGTGACCGTGCTAACAAGTATCTTTTTTCTTTTTCTGTTTCCTTTTTATCTTTTATTAAACTACTTTTTCGTGTTATAGGCAGTACTTATTTTTTTCATATATTATATTATTGTAACGACCCGGCCGGTCGTTTTAAGAATTAACGCCCGATCCCCTATTAACTGCTTTCCCTGTGTTTGTTTATGCTATCGTGAGTTGCCGGGAGGATTTATTTGGAGTTTCGGAGAGTCTTGGGACACTTACACTATGTTTGGATCACTGTTCCCCATCGTTTTATAATGTATTGTATTGTACCGTATTGTATTGTATCGTATCGTTTTATGAATATAATGTTTGGATAGATTGTATTGTTTGCTGTTGTTAAATAACATTTTGTTGTTTGGTTTGACTGTATCGTACTGTACTGTAACTGATAAGTTTACTAAAATACCTTCAATTGTTTTAAATATTTAATTTATCAGAATTACACATAAAAATTATTCAAGAAAACCCCTTTCTGCTAATTTATCACCAATTATGTCTTATATATAAATTAAGCAATTAAATTCATGCAAATTCTATCGAAATTAGTTGAGCAAGTTAATAATATTAAAAAAAATAATAAGTACACTATATTCATAATTAGATGATAATAATAAAAAAAAATGTTAAATAGACTCCATTCAGAATTTAGACCATAAGTAATATTTCCTAACAACATGACATATAATCCATAACTTAAGTATATAGCATAAAAGTTTTCTAACAACGTGACATATAATCCATAATGAAATACTCATATTCAATAAAATCCTTAACGGTTATACCATAAAATAATAACACTTTGCACACTTGAAAACAACCAATATCATAAAGCTAATTGGAGATAAAATAATTAGAACTGGAATTACAAATCAAAGTAGAAGAAATAATGAGACAAAAGTAAAACAAAGCCTATACCTGAAGAGTATGGAAGCGGCAGAAGGAATAAACAAGTTTTTCACGTATGTAGGTTATTAGACTTCACCTATATATGTTATATTTGGGATGCTGACTTCACGTAGAATTCTATTATAGAATTATAGAATTATATGAGAAAGATACTTTGCTATTATTTAAAATAAAAAAAGGTAAAGGGTAAAATAGAATTATAAAGTAATAAGTTAGGGCATAATTAGAAAGAAAAATAGGAAACAATCCCACCACACCAAATCGGTTGTTTCAAAAAGTGGGACTTTTCATTATTCCGGAACAATGGATTTAACAATACAATACAATCAATTTTAACTAAACAATCAAAACAAATATTGTTCTGGAAAAATAATACAATACGATACAATGGGTAACAACCATCCAAACAAGCTGTTAGTCCCTAAATGAGAGTTTAAGTTTTAGAATTTGGACCGTAGTCGGAGCAATGTGAAGACGGCCTTGGAATGGAATTCCGTCGGTTCCGATAGCTCGGTTGGGTGATTTCAGGCTTAGGGGCGTGTTCGGATTGTATTTTGGGGGTCCGTAGCTTAATTAGGCTTGAAATGCCGAAAGTTGAATATTTGAAGTTTCCGGTTCGATAGTGAGATATTGATCTAGGGGTAGGAATGGAATTTCGGAAGTTAGAGTAGGTCCGTTGTGTCTTTTGGGACGTGTGTGCAAACTTTCAGGGAATTCGGACGAGGTTTGATAGACTTTTTGATCGAAAGCGGAAATTTGAAGTTTTGGAAATCTTTAGGCTTGGATTGGAGAGTGAATTGTGGCTTTAGCGTTGTTTGATGTGATTCGAGGGTTGGACTAAGTTCGTATGATGTTTTAGGATTGGTTGGCATATTTGGTTGAGGTCCCGGGGGCCTCGGGTGAGTTTCGGGTGCTTATCGGAAGTGAATTGGACTTAGGGAAAAATCTGAAGGTTGCTGAGGTCTATCATAACCGCACCTGTGGTTGGTGGACCGCAGGTGCGGCGCCGTAGAAGCGGCTGGGTGACCGCAGAAGCGGAATTGGCCAGACTCTAGGAAATCCGCAGGTGCGATTGTTGGAGCACACCTACGGGACCGCAGGTGCAGTAGGTCGAGCACAGGTGCCGGTTTTGTGTTTTAAGTGATTCTCCGCAGATGCGCACCTAGGACCGCAGGTGCGGGGAAATGGCCGCAGGTGCGAGACACAACCTATAGATTCAGTCGCGAAATTTCCCATTTCTTCACCATTTTTATTCGGATTTTTGAGCTTTTTGGAGGATTTTTAGAGAGGATTCAAGAGAGCTTCAAGGAGGTAAGGTTTTTTGATCCCACACTCGTTATCATTGCATTTTCTACTGATTTAGGCAAGAATTACATGAGAAATAAGGGTTAAATTTGGGGGTTTAGGGCTTGTAATTGGAGACCTAAAACTAGGAATTTGAGGGGTCATTTGTGGATGGATTTTGGTACTTTTGTTATGAATGAACTCGTGAGAGTGTGAGGATTCCGGATTTATAAATTTTACCTGATTCCAAGACGTGGGCCCGGGGGCATTTTGGTCATTTTTCCTAATTTCACGTATTAGCTTAGAATTAATTAGTTGAATTAGTTACTTGAAATGGTATTTACATTATGGAATTACTTTGAATAGATTTGGGCCATTTGGAGTCGGATACTCGTGGCAAGAACGTGGTATAGATTTGATTGAGCTGGTTCGAGGTAAGTGGCTTGTTTAACCTTGTGTGGGGGAACTCCCCTTAGGATTGGTACTGTGATATATGAAATGCCTTGTACGTGAGGTGACGAGTGCGTACTTGTGCTGGTTGTTACAAATCCGGTTTTTCATTAAGTATCTAAAATTTCGTATTTCTTCACTGTTTACATTACTTGAAATTTGAGCTTACTGGTAGCTTAGGGAAGCATGCCTAAATGTCTAAATTGCTTATTTGCTCAAACTGCCTTATCTGAACTATGTGCAACATGCTAGGTTAGAATTACCTATTTACCTTGATATGAAATTGGATTGAGTTGGTTATTCTTGTGTTGTTGCTGTATGTTTACATTTGGACTAGGTGTGATTTCCCGGTAGATCCCCCTTATCTGTTTATTTGGGACTACGGATGTGGTATTCCGGCAGATCCCCCTACACAGTGATATGGAATACGGGACAACACCCGGGAGATCCACTGATTATTTACTTTTGGGGCTACAGGACGGGATCTTAGTAGACCCCCGGTTGTTATCTCTGCGTTGGTTGTATACCTTCTATGATTATTTGCCTTGGTTGTAGTTGTTGTTTCTCTTATTATCTGTATTGCTTTACTACTGCTCATCTTCCTTATATATTATTATATATGACCAGTAGGGCCCTGACCTTCCTCATCACTACTCGATCGAGGTTAGGCTTGGCATTTACTGGGTACCGCTGTGGTGTACTCATGCCCTTTTCTGCACATATTTTTGTGTGTGCAGATCCAGGTACTTCCACTCAGTCTTATCACCCTTGAGGCGAGGCGCTTTCTATAGAGTCTTCGAGGTATATCTGCCGCGTCCGCAGAACGAGGAGTCCCTTTCCATTCTCTGTAGTAGTATAGCCCTTCTGTATCTTCGTTGTTGTTAGACATTTCTGGAGTTAGAGCATCTTATGTACTCTTAGCTTGTGATTCATGGGGTTCCGAATTTTGGGAGTGTTAGGTTGAAATTCTTGGGTTGTTATATGCCGGGCGGCATCTTAAACACTGTTATACTTTGTTATCTCGGTTTTTATTAGTTTCTTTTCCGCACTTATTTCTTTTCCGCAACGACTAGGTGCCGTCACGACTATTCATGGAGGGCGTACTTGGGTCGTGACAAATTGGTATCAGAGCTCTAGGTTCATAGGAGTCATGAATCACAAGCCGGTTTATTAGAGTCTCGTGGATCGGTACGGAGACGTCTGTACTTATCTACGAGAGGCTATGTAACTGATAAGAAAGTTTCACTTCATTTGAATTCCTTGTCGAGCGAGATTTTGGTATCAAAATTCTAAACTTCTGTCTTCTATTCTCTCACAGATGGTAAGGACATGTGCTACTGGAGGTGACCAGACACCCGCGCCCCCTGCGAGAGCAGTCAGAGGTCGGGGCCGGGGTCGGGGTAGAGGCTGAGGACGCGCACGCGGTGCAGCCAGAGCACCCGCGCGAGCTGCTACCGAGGAGCCACTAGCAGTTCCAGCTGGAGCCCAGGTGCCTGATACGCCCACAGCTACTGCTACTACAGCACTACAGGAGACTCTTTCTCAGTTTGTGAGTACGTACACCACTCTTGCTCAGGCAGGGCTGCTTCCCCTTCCTTCAGCCACATCCCAGGCTGGGGGAGGAGCACAGACTCCGGCCGCCCGCACTCCAAAGCAGCGAGTGCATATTGAGCAGATTCCAGAGATTGTACCGGCCCAGCCTGTAGCCCCAGTTCAGCCCTAGGAGAGGGCAGTAGCTTCAGAGGAGGAGCATAAGAGGCTTGAGAGGTTCAAGAAGTATCAGCCTCCTATATTCAGTGGACTAGCATCAGATGATGCTCTGGGATTTCTAGAGGAGTGCTACCGTATCCTCCGTACCATGGGTATATTAGGATCGAGCAGGGTTTCCTTCACTACCTTCCAGCTTCGAGGAGCCGCATATCAGTGGTGGCGTGCTTATGAGTTAGACAGTCCGGATGAGGTAGCTTCCCTGACTTGGACTCAGTTTTTCGATATGCTCACGAGAGAGTATGTTCCCCAGAGCCTCAAGGACGCATGGCGCGCAGAGTTTGAGCATTTGCGCCAGGGTACTATGACTGTCTCGGAGTATGCTGTCCGTTTCACCGATTTGGCTAGATATGCACCAGCTTTGGTTTCTACTGTTCGCGAGAAGGTTTGCCGGTTTATTGAGGGACTCACTCCCAACATCAGGTCTAGTATGGCTCGGGAGTTGGAGATGGATATTTCTTATCCGCAGGTGGTGAGCATTGCTAGGAGAGTAGAGGGTATGCATGCTCGGGACTGAGAGGACAGGGAGGCCAAGAGGTCTCGAGAGTCAGGCCATTATTCTGGTGCCCGTTCCCCAGCTTCAGCTCGTCATGGTAGGGGTTACATGAGTCGCCCCGTCCATTCAGCTCTTCCAGCAGCCAGTGGTATTCCAGCTCCTCCTAGACCTCAGGATCCTTATTATGCACCTCTAGTATCTAGTGTGCCTCCTGCACGGGGTTCTTCCAGTGGTCAGTCCAGCAGGCCTGGCCCGAGCCAGTCACAGCCACCACGTCCTCCCATGGCTTGTTTTGAGTGTGGCGACACACGCCATATGGTGAGGGATTGCCCTAGACTTGGGAGGGGTGCATCATCACAGACTTCTCAGCCACAGCATGCTCCGCAGAGTTCTCAGGCCATGATTACAACACTAGTTTCTACTCCACCTGCCCCTCCAGCTAAAGGTGGAGGTCGGGGAAGTAGAGGTCGCCCTAGAGGGGGAGGCCAGGCCAGATACTATGTCCTTCTGCCCGTACTGAGGCTGTTGCCTCCGATTCCGTCATCACAGGTATTATCCTGTTCTGTCATAGAGATGCATCGGTTTTATTCGATCCAGGCTCCACTTATTCTTATGTGTCCTCCTATTTTGCCCCGTATTTGGGCGTATCTCGGGATTCTTTGAGTTCTCCAGTTTATGTTTCTACTCCTGTTGGAGATTCTCTTATTGTGGACTGCGTTTATCGGTCGTGTTTGATTGCTCTTAGTGGTTTTGAGACCGGGGACGATTTATTATTGCTCAGCATGGTAGACTTTGATGTTATTTTGGGCATGGACTAGTTGTCGTCCCATTATGCTATTCTTGATTGCCACGCAAAAACTGTGACGCTGGCTATGCTAGGTGTACCGCGAGTAGAGTGGAGGGGTACCTTATATCATACTTTTAGTAGAGTTATTTCATTCCTTAAGGCTCAGCGTATGGTTGAGAAGGGTTGTGACGCGTATCTAGCTTATGTGAGAGATGTCAGTATTGATACCCCTACAGTTGATTCAGTCCCAATAGTACGGGATTTCTCTGATGTGTTTCCAGTTGATCTTCCAGGCATGCCGCCCGATAGAGATATTGATTTTGGCATTGATCTGTTGCCGGGCACTCAGCCCATTTCTATTTCTCCGTACCGTATGGCTCCTCCTGAGTTGAAGGAGTTAAAGGAGCAGTTACAGAAATTGCTTGATAAGGGTTTCATTCGGCCCGGTGTATCACCTTGGGGGTGCTCCTGTCTTATTTGTGAAGAAGAAGGATGGTTCTATGCGTATGTCTATTGATTATCGCCAGTTGAACAAGGTTACAGTGAAGAACCGTTATCCCTTGCCTCGTATTGATGACCTGTTTGATCAGTTACAGGGTGCTCATGTGTTTTCTAAGATTGACTTGCATTCAGGCTATCATTAGTTGAAGATTCGGGAGCCAGATATCCCGAAGACTGCCTTCAGGACTCGGTATGGTCATTATGAGTTCCTTGTTATGTCATTTGGGCTGACCAATGCCCCAGCAGCCTTCATGCATTTGATGCACAGTGTATTTCGGCCATATCTTGACTCATTCGTCATTGTCTTTATTGATGACATTCTGGTATATTCTCGGAGTCGAGAAGATCATGAGCAGCACCTGAGGACATTGCTCCAGACTTTGAGAGAGAAGAAATTATATGCTAAGTTATCGAAATGTGAGTTTTGGTTGGATTCCGTGGCATTCTTGGGTCACGTGGTATCTAGCGAGGGGATAAAGGTGTATTTAAAGAAAGTAGAAGCAGTGCAGAGTTGGCCCAGACCATCCTTAGCTATAGAGATCCGTAGTTTTCTTGGCTTGGCGGGTTATTACCGTCGATTTGTTGAGGGATTTTCATCCATTGCAACACCTATGAACAGACTGACCCAGAAGGGTGCTCCGTTCTAGTGGACGGAAGAGTGTGAGGAGAGCTTTTAGAAGCTCAAGACAGCATTAACTACAACCCCAATTTTGATATTGCCTACAGGTTCGGGGTCTTATACTGTCTATTGTGATGCCTCGAGGATTGGCCTTGGAGCGGTATTGATGCAGGACGGTAGGGTGATTGCCTACGCATCCAGACAGTTGAAGGTACATGAGAAGAATTATCCTGTCCACGATCTCGAGTTGGCTGCTGTTGTTCACGCATTGAAGATCTGGCGTCATTATTTGCGGTGTACCTTGTGAGATTTATACTGATCACCGGAGTTTGCAGCATCTGCTCAAGCAGAAAGACCTTTATTTGCATCAAAGGAGGTGGTTAGAGCTGCTGAAGGACTATGATATCACTATTTTGTATCACACGAGCAAGGCCAATGTGGTGGCCGATGCTTTGAGTTGCCGGGCGGAAAGTTTGGGGAGTTTGGCTTATTTACCAGCAGCACAAAGGCCCATGGTGATGGATGTTCAGGCCTTAGCCAGTTAGTTTGTGAGATTGGATCTTTCGGAGCCTAGTCGGGTCCTTGCTTGTGTGGTTTCTCGGTCTTCCTTGTTTGATCGTATTCGAGAGCGGCAGTTTGATGACCTTTATATGTGTGCCCTCAAGGACCGGGTTCTGTAGGGTGATGCCAGAGATGTGACCATTGGTGATGACGAGGTATTGAGGATGCAGGGTCGGGTTTGTGTACCCAATGTTGATGGGCTTCGGGACTTGATTCTAGATGAGGCCCAAAGTTTGCATTATTCCATCCATCCGGGTGCCGCAAAGATGTATCAGGATTTGAGATAGCACTATTGGTGGAGGCGGATGAACAAAGATATAGTTGGGTTCGTAGCTCAGTGCCTCAATTGTCAGCAGGTAAAGTATGAGCACCAGAGACCGGGTGGATTGCTTCAGCAGATAGAGATTCCGGAGTGGAAGTGGGAGCTGATCACCATGGACTTTGTAGTTGAGGAAGTTCGATGTCATTTGGGTGATTGTGGATCGGCTGACCAAGTCCGCACATTTCATTCCTATGTGTACCACCTATTCTTTGGAGCGGTTGGCGGAGATTTATATCCGGGAGATTGTCCGTCTGCATGGTATTCTAGTTCTATTATTTCAGATAGAGGTACTCAGTTCACATCACAGTTTTGGAGGGCCGTACAGCATGAGTTGGGCACTCGGGTAGAGTTGAGCACAATATTTTACCCCCAGACGAACGGACAGTCCGAGCGCACCATTCAGATTCTTGAGGATATGCTCCGTGCGTGTGTGATGGAGTTTGGAGGTTCTTGGGATCAGTTCTTGCCACTGGCTGAGTTTGCTTACAACAACATCCATCAGTCCAGCATTCAGATGGCACCGTATGAGGCCTTGTATGGTAGGCGGTATAGGTCCCCGGTGGGTTGGTTCGAGCCGGGCGAGGCTAGATTATTGGGCACAGACTTAGTACAGGATGCTTTGGAGAAAGTCAAGGTGATTCAAGATAGACTCCGTACAGCCCAGTCCAGATAGAAGAGTTATGCGGACCGGAAGGTTCGTGATGTTTCCTATATGGTTGGAGAGCGGGTTTTGCTGCGGGTTTCGCCTATGAAGGGCGTTATGAGATTTGGGAAGAAAGGGAAATTGAGTTCGAGGTTTATTGGCCCTTTTGAGATATTGCGGCGTATTGGGGAGGTTGCTTATGAGCTTGCCTTACCTCCCAGCTTGGCAGGAGTTCATCCGGTATTTCATATTTCGATGCTCCGAAGGTATCACGGTGATCCGTCGCACGTGTTGGATTTCAGTTCAGTCCAGTTGGACAAGGATTTATCTTATGTTGAGGAGCTAGTGGCGATATTGGACAGGCATGTTTGAAAGCTGAGGTCAAAGAACATTTCATCAGTGAAGGTTCAGTGGCGGGGTCAGCCGGTCGAGGAGGCCACTTGGGAGACCGAGCAGGATATGCGCAGCCGTTACCTCATCTTTTCACTACTTCAGGTATGTCTTTATGCTCGTTCGAGGACGAACGAATGTTTTAAGAGGGGGAGGATATAACGACGCGGCCGGTCGTTTTAAGAATTAACGCCTCGATCCCCTATTAACTGCTTTCCCCGTATTTGTTTCTGCTATTGTGAGTTGCCGGGAGGATTTATTTGGAGTTTCAGAGAGTCTTGGGACACTTAGTCCCTAATTGAGAGTTTAAGTTTTAGAATTTGGACCGTAGTAGGAGCAGTGTGAAGACGGCCTCGAAATGGAATTCCGTCGGTTCTGTTAGCTCCGTTGGGTGATTTCAGGCTCAGGGGCGTGTTCGGATTGTGTTTTGGGAATCTGTAGCTTAATTAGGCTTGAAAATGCCGAAAGTTGAATTTTTGAAGTTTCCGGTTCGATAGTGAGATTTTGATCTAGGGGTCGGAAAGGAATTCCGGAAGTTGGAGTAGGTCCGTTGTGTCTTTTGGCACGTGTGTGCAAAATTTCAGGGAATTCGGACGAGGTTTGATAGACTTTTTGATCGAAAGCAGAAATTTGAAGTTTTGGAAATATTTAGGCTTGGATTGGAGAGTGAATTGTGGATTTAGCGTTGTTTGATGTGATTCGAGGGTTGGAATAAGTTCGTATGATGTTTTAGGATTAGTTGGCATGTTTGGTTGAGGTCCCGGGGGCCTCGGGTGATTTTCGAGTGCTTATCGGAAGTGAATTGGACTTAGGGAAAAATCTGAAGGTTGCTGAAGTTTGCTGAGGTCTGTCATAACCGCACCTGCGGTTGGGGGACCGCAGGTGCGGCGCCGCAGAAGCGGATGGGCGACCGCAGAAGCGGAATTGGCCAGGCTCTAGGAAATCCGCAGGTGCGATTGTTCGAGCGCACCTACGGGACCGCAGGTATGGTAGGTCGAGCGGAGGTGCGGGTTTTGTGTTTTAAGTGATTCTCCGTAGATGCGCACCTGGGACCGCAGGTGCGAAAATCCTGGGCCAGAACCTATATAAAGGTTCAGTCGCGAAATTTCCCATTTCTTCACCATTTTTATTCGGACTTTTGAGCTTTTTGGAGGATTTTTTGGAGAGGATTCAAGAGATCTTCAAGGAGGTAAGGTTTTTGGAACCCAAACTCGTTATCATTGCATTTTCTACTGATTTAGGCAAGAATTACATGAGAAATAATGGTTAAATTTTGGGGTTTAGGGCTTGTAATTGGAGACCTAAAACTAGGGATTTGAGGGGTCATTTGTCAATGGATTTTGGTACTTTTGGTATGAATGAACTCGTGAGAGTGTGAGGATTCCGAATTTGTAAAATTTACCCGATTTCGAGACGTGGGCCCGGGGGCATTTTTGTCATTTTCTTAATTTCGCGTATTAGCTTAGAATTAATTAGTTGAATTAGTTAGTTGAAGTGTTATTTACACTATGCAATTACTTTGAATAGATTTGGCCCATTTGGAGCCGGATACTCGTGCAAGAACGTGGTATAGATTTGATTGAGCTGGTTCGAGGTAAGTGGCTTGTCTAACCTTATGTGGGGGAACTCCCTTTAGGATTGGTACTGTGATATATGAAATGCCTTATACATGAGGTGACAAGTGCGTACTTGTGCTGATCGTTGTAAATCCGGTTTTTCATTAAGTATCTAAAATTTCGTATTTCTTCACTGTTTACATTACTTGAAATTTGAGCTTACTGTTAGCTTAGGGAAGCATGTCTAAATTTCTAAATTGCTTATTTGCTCAAACTGCCTTATCTGAACTCTGTGCAGCATGCTAGGTTAGAATTACCTATTTACCTTGATATGAAATTGGATTGAGTTTGTTATTCTTGTGTTGTTGCTGTGTGTTTACATTGGGACTACGGGCGGTTTCCCGAAGATCCCCCTTGTCTGTTTATTTGGGACTACGGATGTGGTATTCCGGTAGATCCCCCTACACAGTGATATGGACTACGGGACAGCACCCGGGAGATCCACTGATTATATACTTTTGGGGCTACAGGACGGGATCCTGGTAGACCCCCGTTTGTTATCTCTGCGTTGGTTGTATACCTTCTATGATTATTTGCCTTGGTTGTAGTTGTTGTTTCTATTATTATCTGTATTCCTTTACTACTTCTCATCTTCCTTATATATTATTATATATGACCGGTAGGGCCCTGACTTACCTCATCACTACTCGACCGAGGTTAGGCTTGGCACTTACTGGGTACCGCTGTGGTGTACTCATGCCCTTTCCTGCACATGTTTTTGCGTGTGCAGATCCAGGTACTTCCACTCAGTCTTATCACCCTTGAGGCGAGGCGCTTTCTATAGAGACTTCAAGGTATATCTGCCGCGTCCGCAGACCGAGGAGTCCCTTTCCATTCTCTGTAGTAGTATAGCCCTTCTGTATCTTCGTTGTTGTTAGACATTTCTGGAGTTAGAGCATCTTATGTACTCTTAGGTTGAAATTCTTGGATTTTCATATGCCGGGCGACATCTTAAACACTGTTATACTGTGTTATCTCGGTTTTTATTAGTTTCTTTTCCGCACGTATTTCTTTTCCGCATTTGTTAGGCTTACCTAGTCGTAGAGACTAGGTGCCGTCACGACTGTTCACGGAGGGCGTACTTGGGTCGTGACAATTATGATAGTAGGTATTATATTTGTTACCTTTTTGACTCCACGGCTATGCGTAACGCACCACTTGGGTACCTATTGTGGCATATAATCAGTCAGCTTTTGTGTAAAACAACACAATGTTTTGATATGTCATGACTTGCTTAGACACTATAACAGGATGACCTCTTCAAAATGTCTCATTATTTTGAACAGAACGATTTTAACCCTTTTAGTTAAACCAATTTAATAAATAAATATGTGTTGAATCCAAATTAAAAGTAATAAATTCTAGATCTGAAATTAATCAACTTGGACGGTATGAGTCTGCGTCCAAGTTAACAATTGCTGACTTAATGCTCGATGACCAGTAGTTAATGCGAGGACGAAAACATACAATAAATGTGATAAATGGCATTAAATCTAATAAGATAAAGTTTGTCACCCAAAAGTTGGATGAAATGGATGATTCCTTCTTCTGACTATAACATGTGACAGCAGACCAACAAGGTAGACTATGTGTTTTTGGATCTTGTGAGCTAAAGAGGAATATTATATGGTGGAACCAAACAAGAGAGACAAAACCAGCTTTTGTATATTCCTAATTGTCTACTTTTTACAAGGTGTTCTTTCATAAAACTTTCGATCCCCTTTCTGATTTCTCTATCTTTCTATTTATAAGGGATCTCCCTAGAAAACCCTAAAGAAGTACAATATCGGGAATATTTAGAAGAATATTCTTATTCATTGTCCCAGGAAAATTCTAACAATTACAGCCATTTACCCTCTGCTCGACCTCGACACTGTTCTCTCCCTTTGAGCGACTCCTCGCCATTGGACCGCGCTTGGTTCGGACCTTGGCCTCGGCTTGTCCGTCTGCATTTGATAAACTAGATATAATTTTGATCCATACAGTTAGTCCCTCCACTTATTGAGGTCATCCTCTTGGGAGTCCTTGATGAGCGGATTTTATTTGTATCTAATCATAAAATGTTCCGCCACGACAAATGAGCTGAATTGGTTAAGGTCGCGTTGATGACGGGTCGGCTCAAAGGTTGTGATTGGCGTGGCTAGCGTGGGATGACGTCATGACCACGCGCGTCATCATTTCTCATCGCCCCGATGCAATGCGCCATTTCCAGTGCCTCTGTTGCTTTGATCTTAGTGTCAGTGACAGTTTCTTGCATCGATCTTGGCGCCATAATACCTTATAAATAGGGGAAGGGAGATTCAAAAATGAGACTTTTCGAACTTCATACTCATTTGGCACGTTGCTTGCTCTACTGCTTCTTCTCTGACCCTTGCTTCCGATTACTTCTGCTTCTCAGCTCCAGCTTTCCCGTTGATCATACATTTCCCGTTGATACCCTTCTTTCGGTTCTACTGTATACACGTTTCTTGCAGAAATGACAAACTTCCCTCATACTTCTGATACTACAACATTTTAGGCATTTAGCCACCCCTGAGAAGTGTGACCTTAGATGCCAAGAATTGTAGCATTTGGTCAAAGGCAACACTTTACGGCTTTAGGCAACGCTTTTTTTTTTTTGGGGGGGGGGGGGGATGGTGGCCTAAAATACCGTAACCTTTGACTATTGACCACGCTTTGTAGGTGTTGCCTTAGAAGCCACGCTTTAAAAGTGTGGCCGATACAGTACGAAGGCCACACATATATTTTCTCATATAGCCACGCTTTTATGACATAAGGCTACACATTTGAAGCATGATCTTTGTCACCTTATAGACCATCCTTGTATAGTGTGGCTTCTAAAGCAACAGTTATTATTAACAATGCCAGATTGACAATTCCTATGGCCACACTTTCTAAGCATGATTTTTTACACTATGATGAATTTTTTTTTAATATTTATATTAGCCACAATTTTGTGGTTAAAAAATTAGATTTGTTTACATTAAATTCTGTTCACATTTATTTCAAGTATATACATTATGATCTCAAGCATTAAATTAGATAATAAGTAATAATAAATAATTCAAATGCCTATACTTAAAATAAACTTCAACAAAGAAACATAATTTGTGTATTATCCATAGTAATAAAGCACTGATTCAAGAAGTTCACTAGCAAAGAGCTCTACAAAATCAAATGTATTCATATTTATAGTATCAATAAAAATAAACATCACAATTGTTCAAAAGGTATTCACCATTCACTTTAATAGATCAAGTTGATATGTGGCCACCATTTCCAATTGCATCACCCGCATTTTCCTACACATTCAAAGTGAAATTAACAATTAGAAAGAAACATATATATAGTATGCACTAGTTATATCTTTCTAAGAGCTAACGAGGTTTATTTTCACTACAATAGCATAACTAAGTCAAACATAAAAAGATGTACAAGTGAAAGAGAAGCAAAAATGTGAATTAACATACATTTTACCTATCTCCTTCTATAATCGCAAGAACAACAAACCCGGTATATTCCCACAAGTGAGATCTGGGAAAGGTAGTGTCTTACCCCTACCTACAAAAGGTAGAGAGGTTGTTTCCGGTATACCGTCGGCTAAGGATAGAATGAGAAATAATACACTAAATATTCTGAAGTCCAAATAAAGAAATCTACAATTTTTGATTAAAACTACACAAGATATTAGTACTAAATGAAGGACACTTTAAATGTATACATATATAGTGGCTTCAATATCCCACCTGACTGTTGATGCAATTTTTGAAGTTAACTTTCAGAGTATTTTGGGTAGAAAAGAAAGGGTAGAACCATCCGTGGAATACATATATCTATTGAAGATTAGTAATCACCTGCCAAATTATTGAACGATTGTGATATCCAGCAGCCATGACATAATCAGCATAGATGGAATCCAAACTATAATCACAACAATCACTTAATTTAATAACAAGGGAAAAGGGCCAAATCTACCCTTCACTTTTATATATTGTCTACAATTAACCTTCATTAAATTATCGGGTCAAATTTATCCCTACCATTATACTATTCAGTAAAATTTACCCTTACTACTAGCAAACTTTTAAAAATAATCCCATGTGCTAACAAAAACCCATAATCTCCTAATTTTCGTTTATGTAAGGCATTTCTTCTTCTCCTTCATCCACTATCAGTAAAGAAGATAGATAAAATTTTAAACTAAATGTGACATCTCAACATGCTTCTCTAAGTCTAGTTTGTAACGGGAGGGACAGAGAATACAACCAATATTATGTTATGGTTAGATCATTATGCATTTCGGTGTATTCCTGGAGAAGTAACTATTCCCTCTTTCATATGATTACAATACATTTATACCAATTCCTTACTTGCCATTTTCCGTCTTATTCATGTCCAATCAACTAATTGCTCAAGATCAATTCACTTAAGGACAACTCAACAAATAGCTTTTAGTTTTTAAGGACATCTCAAGAAAACTGCAATCAACTTAGAACTTGACGCCATCTCCACCTATTATTGATGAGGAAGAAAGTTGTAGCTTTAAGTGGCTAGAAATTCAGTTTCCTATCAGACCCTTTTAGAAAGCTTGATTTTGTAAGTTAAGATTGAGGTAGTTTTTGGAATTGTGAAATATAAATCCCTTTTCAAGACTCAGAGCATGAGTTGAGCCAGAAGAATGTGGTAGATATTGGCCTCTCATAGCTCGTGCACTACTTGCATCAACCGGTGAAGGAATATTAGATCCAGCACACCCTTGTATATCATGAAAATCCAGTCCAGGGTTGTTTTGCACTAATTGACCAAAAAAAACATCACATTTTTTCTCTCGTCATTTCCTTCATTTCTTGCTTCAGAGAAGTTATTTCATTGGCATGCTTTTGTTTAAGCTTGGTGATTTGTTCATCTTCTTTTAGAGAGCTTGTCGTCACCGGTCTACCATAGCATCTAACCCGACTAGGCTGCTCCTTTCCAAATACAGCCCTAAATGCATCATCTGCTGTTTCTCTAGAACTTTGACGATTTTGAAGTTCAGACTGTCCAAAAAATATTACTACACATCACTTACAAGTCAAGATAGACCGAACACTAAAAAATTGTTAAATATACTAAGAAATATAATTTCATAGCGGACTTCTGTTCGCCAAGTTGCTTTTCTAACAACTCGCTATTTTATTTCAACTCTTGACGTTAAGATGGAAATGGATAACAAGAAAAATTATAAAAAAAAATTAACAGACCTCAAAATTTAGCCAAGAATATCAATAGATTTTTCAACAACAAGGATCTTAACCATTTTAATATGAAATTTTAAACAAACAGAATTGATTTTTGTAAGTTGCCTTCCCGCTCTTTCTATCACTCGAAATTCTTTTTATGGTTAATTAGTAGAGGCAGAGTGTTACTGAGAGGCAGAACCATTTTCAACCCCCTTCTGTATATGTTGCACAAAGATTGCAGCTTGATCAGGGAGCTTTTGATAAGACTCTAAAAACCAAGAATCCTCCTTGTCAACTTTCTCACAACTACTACTTGTATAAACTGAATGTCCAACAACCATAACAAGATTCCTAAACTTAGAAAACGGATATGCAACATCCACACTATTATTAAATCTTGCATAATTACCACCCAACCGAAATCGTCTTTCGGAAAGAGATAATACAATGAGAATAATGACCCCAATTGACAAGGATATCATAAACAACATAGCTGGGTGAAGCTTGTAATAACTGTCATCTTAAATATATATGTTACATATCTTGTCAGCGGAACAACTAATCTATAATATTTTCCTTACCCTTGAAATTGTATAATCAAATATTGCACCTTTTTATTCCAAGTTGAAGAAAGTCTTTTCCTATGAGAACAGAAATGGTTCTGAAATGTGTGACGACCGGGCCGGTCGTCTCATGAGTTACCGCTCCGTTTCCCCTATTTCTGCTTCTTATTGCTTTGTTCATCTGTGTTTTGAGGTATCGGGTTGGTTGGATTGAATCCGGATTGGTTTTGGTGAAGTTTGAGACACGTAGTCTCTTTTAAGAAGGCTTAAGTTGGAAAAGTCAACTTGACTTATGTGTTAGAGGGCTCGGATGTGAGTTCCGATGGTTCGGTTAGCTTCAGGAGGTGAATTATGACTTAGGAGTGTAATCGGAATGGGTTTTGGAGGTTTGGAATAGATTTAGGCTTGAATTGGCGAAGTTGATGTTTTGGCGATTTCCGGTTGATAGGCGAGATTTTCATATAGGGGTTGGAATGGAATTTCCGAGAGTTGCAGTAGCTTCGTTATGTCATTTGGGATGTGTGTGTAAAATTTCAGGTCATTTGGAGGTTGTTCGGTTGGGTTTTTGATCAAAAGCGTATTTCGGAAGAATTTAGAAACTTAGGCTTGAATTCGATGTGATTTGGTAGATTTGATGTTGTTTGAGGTGTTTTGACGATTGGAGCAAGTTTGAATAAGGTATTGGGTTATGTTTGTGCTTCTGGTTGAGGTCCTGGGGGCCTCGGGGTGATTTCGGATGGTTAGTGGAAGAGTCAAAGTGAAATTGCGGCTGCTGAAGTTTGCTGCTTCTGGTGTTTTCGCACCTGTGGTTTGGGGACCGCAGGTGTGGTGCCACACGTGGGGGAGAGGAGCCGCAGAAGCGATTTTAGGAAGGATTCGTCAAGAGCCGCAGATGCGGTTGATGAGCCGCATCTGCGAAGCTGCAGGTGCGGAAGCTTGACCGCAGATGCAGTTTTGGGTCTTTTAAGTGACTTCCGTAGAAGCGGATGAATGACCGCAAATGCGGTACTGTAGAAGCGGTTATGGGACCGTAGATGCGAAAAGGACTGGGCAGAATGTATATATTTCTTCCTTCGCGATTTTTGAAGGGTTTAACCATTTTTGAACTCGGAATTGGGAGCTTTGGGCAATTTTGAAGAGAGAAATCAAAGAGGCTTCGTTGAGGTAAGGATTTTGGACCTAAAACACATTTCTATGGTAGAATTTCATGAATTAAGGCTGTAATTAAGAGGATTAAAGGGCTAAAAACGGAGGATTAGGGCTTGAGTTTAAGAAGCCTTTAATGGGGGATTTGAGGGGTCATTCGGACTCCGATTTTGGTGTTCTTTATGCATAGACTCGTGGGGAGACGAGGAATCTATTGATGCAAAAAAAAAAATCTGAATTTCGAGACGTGGGCCCGAGGGTCGGGTTTTGGTAATTTCAGGATTTTTTGTATTTTTCGATTGTTTTCGCTTGGGCTTCGTTCCCTTAGCATATTTTGACGCCGTAATTCTGATTTTGACTAGATTCGACGCGAGTGGAGGCCAATTCGAGAGGCAAAGGCGTCGCGGAGTAGTATTTTCACCGGCTTGAGGTAAGTAACCATTGTAAATCTGGAACTGAGGGTACAAAACCCCGGTATTTGACCTGTTTTGATAAACACGGTAATGCACATGCTAGGTGACGGGCGTGTGGGCGTGCACCGGTGGGGATTGTAACTTGGTCCGTCCCGTAGCGACTATTAAGCCGCGTGTTTGGTTTGGAAATATTATATTGCTCCTTATTTTGGATATTATACTGTATTATGGGCTGTATGCCATGTTTGGAGCCTTGTGCCGACCTGTAGAAACCCTTAGGGGCATTTTGACGGTTTTCCTCACTCTACTTGCTAAAAATATATCCTCAGTCATGTTTTACTCATATAACTGTTTAAAACTGGTTTTATGACTCTATTTCCTAGTTGTGAGGACAGTTTGGGCTGAGTTCCCAATTTCTATTGTGGTGCCCGAGAGGCTGTGAGGTTTGACTAAGAGAGGTTGAAAACCCAATTGTGAGGATAATTATATATATGTGTGTGAGTGATGGATCGGACTGCACGCCGCAGCGATATAT
>NW_017671016.1:249700-295815 GCF_001879085.1 Nicotiana attenuata
GCCAAAACGCTCCCGGGTTATCCAAAACCCAATCCGAGCATACGCCCAAGTCCGAAATCATCATACGAACCCGCTGGAATCTTCAGATCCCGATTCCAAGGTTGTTTACTCAAAATTCCAATCCTAGTTCATTCGTTCGACTTTAAGCTTCCGAAATGAGAATTCTCTTTCCAAATCAACTCTGGACTTCCCGAAATTCAATTCCGACCACGCGCACAAGTCATAATACCTTATCTATTCCGCCGTATCGTATGGCACCAGTGGAGTTAAAGGAGCAGCTTCAGGAACTCCTAGATAAGAGTTGTAGGGCATGTTAATAAAATTTCTTTGCTTTGATTCTTATATCGTGCGTTAGAGCTAAAAGTTTCAAAATTTTAACACCCATTTATCTCTCATTTCAGCGAACAAGATTAACTTCATCATTTGCTGCTAACAATGTTGGGATACCGGCTGCTAATCATCAAGAAGCAACACCAGAGGTGCAGGCCACACCACTAGCACTAGCTGTAGTTAAAGGACGTGGTAGAGGGAGAGGGAGAGGTCAAAATGCTAGTGGTAGAGGTGAAAATGCCAGAGGTAATCAGGTTCGTGGTAGATCCACTAGCAAGCACATGCTCCACCTCACCAGGTTGTTAATGATCAGGTTGAAGTCNACCGTCCAAGAAACAATAGAAGGCACGCCCAGCAAGGCGATCAAGCATTTGGTCCAGGAAGGGCAATGGGAAGTGATCCTTGCGGGTCACTTTGTTCAACTTGCGGTAGTCCATGCACACCCTCCATCCGGTCACTGTCCGGGTTGGAATAAGTTCATTATTAGCATTGGCACCACGGTCATACCCCCCTTCTTCAGCACACATTGCACCGGAGAAGTCCATGAGTTGTCAGAGATTGGATACACCACGCCTGCATCTAGCCACTTGATCACTTCTTTTTTCACCACTTCTTGCATTGCCTCATTGAGCCTCCTTTGATGTTCCAAGGAGGGTTTTGCATCATTCTCCAGAATAATCTTGTGCATACAGAATGCAGGGCTTATTCCCCGAATATTAGCTAAAGTCCATCCAATTGCCTTTTTCCGCTTTTTGAGCACCGCCAATGTGGCATCTACCTGCATGTTAGTAAGACAAGAGGAAAGAATAACTCGTAAAGTTGAATTAGAGCCCAAGAATTCATACCTGAGATGTGGAGGTAATGGCTTCAACTCCAACACCGGGGGTTCCTCAATTGAAGGCTTTGTTGGAGGCGTCTTTCTATTTTCAAGATCCAAAGAAAGTTTCCTAGGCTCATAAGAATAAGAGCCCATTCCATGTAAAGCATTCACGCACTCCACTCGGCCCGCATCATCATTGACATCCAAATTCAACAATACGTCCTCCAAAGGGTCCTCAACATTGATCATTGCACTGGCATCATCAATTATCACAACCATGACTAAATCCACAAATGAGCACACTTCGGTACAATTGGGCTGCTTCATTGACTTACACACATGAAAGACTACCTTTTCATCACCCACCTTGAAAGTGAGTTCCCCTGCTTCCACATCAACTAGAGCCTACCCCGTAGCAAGGAAAGGTCTCCCTAATATGATCGGGACCTCATAATCTACCTCATAATCCAAGATGAAAAAATCAGCTGGCAAGATGAATTTGTCCACCCGGACGAGCACATCATCAACAATACCCAATGGTCGCTTCATAGATCGGTCTGCCATTTGCAATCGCATGGAAGTTGGCCTCGGAGGCCCAATACCCAAAGTCTTGAAAATTGAGAAGGGCATTAAGTTGATGCTTGCCCCAAGATCACATAAAGCTTTGGCAAAGTCTGCACTACCAATAGTGCAGGGGATAGTGAAAGCACCGGGATCCTCCAATTTCGGAGCCATTGAATGTACTATAGCACTAACTTGGTGGGTCATCTTGATAGTTTCACAGTCCATTGATCTTTTCTTTGTAACCAAATCTTTCATGAATTTAGCATAACCAGGCATTTGCTCCAAAGCCTCTACCAAAGGCACGTTGATGGATAAGCTCTTCATCATGTCAATGAACTTTTTAAACTGATTCTCATTCTTTAGCTTGGCTGGCCTTTGAGGATAAGGTGGAGGTGGCCTTGGCAAAAGAGCCTTGGCTTTTGGCACAACCGGCTCCGGCATGTCAATCACGTGTTCCCTAGACGGGTTCACGGCATCTTGAGTTTCCACATCGTCCTCATTGATGTCAATCCTCACTTCATTTTTCACATTGTCATCAACCACATCTTCAACTACCACGGGAACTTCATCTTCTTGCAACTCAACATCATCATCTACAACTTGCATTTGCTTAGAGGCATTCACATCACCGCCTCTCCCACTTCTTGTTGTAGCCTCTATAACATGGTTGTTCCCACCCTTTGGTTTCACTACCGTATCACTTGGTAGAGCACCCTTCGGGCGAGTATTCAATGATTGAGAGATTTGGCCTATTTGCACCTCCAAGTTTCTGATAGAGGTATTGTGGGAAGCCAACTGTGCATCCGAATCCGCATTCTTTTTCATCATCTGTTCGAACATAATTTTAATTCTACCCATATCATTGTTGGAAGAACTACCTTGAGAAGGAAATGAGGGTGGATTGTTCGGTTGTTGGTACATTGGGGGCCTTTGAAAGCCTTGCCCCCAGTTTCCTTGGTTTCCATTATTCCATCCACCTTGATTATTATTGCCACCCCAATTATTGTTATTACCATTCCAATTCCCTTGGTTGCCTTGATTGTTGTTCTGGTTGCCCCAGTTGTTATTTTGGTTGTTGTTCCCCCAATTACCATTGTTTTGTTGTTGATTGCCCCAATTGCCCTGGGGTCGCCACTGTTGTTGGTCGGAAGAGTTGCCCTGTTGGCCTTGAAAATTGTTCACATATTGTACCTCTTCATTTTGCTCATCATAGCCATCATTTTAAAACCCATCACAATAATCATCAAATTGTTCAGAATTCCCTTGGTTTTGTTGCCTTCTTTGCCTTCTCTTGTTGACAAGCATATTAACACCCTCCATGGCATTCACTTGGCGAGGATTTTGGACTTGTTGCAACTGTGCCTTAGCCAATTGGTTCATAGTAGTTGTCAACTCCGCTATAGCTTGCCCATGGTCATGTAATTCCTTATGCAAATGAATAGCCGTAGGGTCACCTTGAGGAACATTGGCTCTACTTTGCCATGCGGAGGATGTATCCGCCATCTCATCAAGAACGGCACAAGCTTCATCATACGTCAATTTCATAAAATTACCCCCAGCGAGTTGATTGACTATGCATTGATTTGTAGTATTGATGCCCCGGTAGAAAGTTTGTTGCAACATATTCTCCGTCATGTCATTAGGGCATTCCTTCACCATCGTTCTATACCTCTCCCAAATCTCATGCAAAGGTTCTGTGGGCTCTTGCTTGAAGGCCAATATCTCATCTCAAAGTGCCGCCATGTGCCCGGGTGAGAAAAATTTAGCAATAAACTTATCCGCCAACTCATCCCAAGTAGTGATGGAATGGTTGGGGAGTCTCTCGAGCCAATCCAATGCTTTCCCCCAAAGTGAGAATGGGAAAAGCCTCAACCTAAGAGCATCCTCGGACACATTCGTCTGCTTGCTCCCCCAACATGTATCCACGAACCCCTTGAGATGTTTGTAGGCATATTGATCCGCAGCGCCCATGAAATACCCACGCTGCTCAAGTAAGGTCAACATCACGTTGGTTATCTGAAAATTGCTCGCCCGGATTCTGGGTGGGACAATAGCACTTGCATAGCCTTGGTTCGGTAGCACCCGAGGAACCGCTCTTGGAGGTGGCGGAGGAGGGTCTGGAACGTTTTCATTAGCATTGGCCTAGCGGCCTCGTCGTGGTCCAGGAGGTACAAGAGGCACCTCATGTTCTCCAATGTCATCTACCTCCTCCCCCGCAAGCACGTTTCCAAGAGGGTCATTAGCATTTAAAGCCATTACCTGAAGTATTCACACACACAAATTAGTAACAAAGAAGGAAAGAAGAACAATACACAAAACTAACTAAATAGATAGCCAAAACCGTTAGCTCCCCGACAACGGCGCCAAAAAGTGATCGCTGCCAACTCTGCACTACTAAAAAGTAGCAAGAGAGGGTCGCAATAGCTTTTATCCCATTTAGGGTCGGGATCGAATCCTTAGAGAGCTAGAAGTTGGAATCGAGTATCTATCTAGTGTAGAATTGCGTATGAGTTCTTAATTACACTTCTATTCATTTTTGGGATTTTCTTTTAATTCTACTTTTATCTAACTACAAATTGTAATTTAGCTAAAAAATGCTACGAGTTGTTCAAATAGGTTTAAAAGGTACTAGGGTAGTGACTACCGCCTAGGTGGTCGATGGACGGGTACTTGAAACTAAGGCATGTTCGACATGTTTGGGGAGTATGTTATAACCGTTGCACGACTTTACCCACTCTACACCTCTCGGTGGTTCGAGTGATTTTGCCCGAATTGGCTTTCTCAAGACCAATTGGGTATGCAAATTTGCACAAGCAACTACGGTTCAATTCGGGTATTACTCTCTCGAGGTTTAACCCTTTAATTGGGGCTATCAATCTCTTGAGTACGCCCCAATTCATTGTTGGACCGATTTCGGAGACTTAGGCTCTCTTTCTCAAGAAGAGCTCAAGTCAACTCAACACAAACTAGTGTTTGCAACCACTAATTCAGAAATTAACCATGAAATTGGCCCAAATAACAAACACACATAGTCAAATTAGCCCTAAAATACAAGACCCATCAATTACCTACACTAGGGTTGAGCCACAACCCTAGCTTATGGGTCTAGCTACTCATAATTAAAGAAGAAAAGCAACAAAATAGATGAAGAAAAGCTCATAATAATTAATCACTAAGTTAAATACAAAGATTCAATGATGAAAAGTAAGTAAAAATGCCCAAAATGGCTAAGAAAAGTCGACCCACGAGCGCAGCTGATGTAATACAATATCTCATACCCTAAAAATGGAAAAAGAATCTATTTATATTAAGCTGAAAAATCTGGACAAAGATGCCCCTGCGGGGTTAGTGCGGACCGCACAAAATGGACCGCGGTCCGCACTGGGCTCTTGTCTTCCAAAATTTCACTCTCTGAACTTGGGCTTCGCGGACCGCACAGAATGGACTGCGGCCGCGGAGGCTTCTAGTGCGGTCCGCACAAACTCGACTGCGGACCGCATTGGCTTGAACACTCATTTTGCAGCTTCTCTGAATCTTGGCTCTGCGGACCGCACAGAATGGTAGTGCGGTTGCATTGCCTTCAGTGCGGACCGCACAAAACCTAGTGCGGCCGCACTGCCTTAACGCTTGAAATACAGCTCTCTAAACCTCCCAGTGCGGACCGCACAAAGTGGTGTGCGGCCGTACTAGGCCTGTTTTGGCTGAACTTGACTTGTCTTTGGTACTTGTGCAAGTTTCACTTCTTTTGAGCCGATCTTTGACATTTTGTCACTTTGTTGATCAAACCTGCAATCAAGCACAACTTGTGAGCCTTTTGGGACTATTTTGTATGAATATTTGATCAAAGCATAAGCAAGAAGGAGTATAGAATGCGTCAAAATCCCTAGTTATCAGGGGGTTAGAGACAAGGAGGACAACAGTAGAGACCAGCACCAAATCTGCAGTATAGACCAAACATGCCACAACCTGGAGGTATGCAGCCCCAAGGCCAAGTGGTGCCATATCAGAGACAACAGGGCTATCCACAACAGAAACAGCAACAGTTGGCATATCAGCCACCTCTTCAGCAACAAGATAACAACATGGTAGAGATCAGGGGTTTGCTTCAACAACTCATTGGAACAAATGGTAAGATGCAGGAAAAGTTGGCAGTGCATGATGTGAGCACGTGATTTTTGCCCTATATGAATTATTCCCATAAATTCAAACAAAATAAATTTTTCCCATTGATTGCAATTTCGTGAATTTTTGTAGCATTTTTTTCGTTAATTGCTTGCATTTGTTTGCGCATGTTTAATTTTGTTTAATTCATTAAAATACAAAAAAATTGCATTGCATTTGCATGTAAGACTAATTTTACATTTTAGATTAATTAGTAAATTAATTTGTTTGACAAAATAGAAAAATCACAAAAAAAAATCTCATTTTGCATTTTTTTAGTTTTGAGTTTCGAATTTTGTAGTGGTTCTTTAATTTGGTTTTTAATTAATTGTGGTAATTATTACTTAGAGTAATTAGCTTAATTTAGTATAATTTGGGGTTAGGATTTAGTTTAGGTTTTATTTTAATCTTGGAAAAAGAAAAGAATTTTGAATAAAAGGAAAATTGAAAAGAAAGAGAAAGAATTGAGTGGATCAAAGGTTTTGGGCCATTTTTTTTATTTGAATTACCCCAGCCCAATTAATTCCTCCCATACCCGTCCAAACCAGCCCAAACCCATACCCCAACCCAGTACGTCTCTATACTTAACCAAACGACACTGTTTCGTTACCTCCCATCCCAACCGTTGATCTCATTCGATCCAACGGATCAGAACTCAACCCCTCCTCGTATTTAACTGTCCGAAGCAAGACCACCCCCCCCCTCCAAACCCCCCCTCAGTCTTCCTCGTCTCCTTCAAACAACGAACCCTAGAGCCTGCCGCCCTAAAAACCCCATTACATCCGGTGGTGGCTGATGATAGGCTATAACTACGTATTTTAGTCGCTTATTACACTCTAATTTACTGCACTTTAATTGAGTTTGAGTTTTAATCGCTAGTGTCTTGCGCTAACTGTGTGTTTTATGCCTTGTAGGAGTGATTCCGAGCTATGTAGATGTTATAGAATGAACTCAAGTGATTTAGAGCTTTGAATTCTGAGTAAAAGGTCAAGTAATTAAGCCGGGATCGTATTTGGGGGTCAACGGATGATAGTTAGAGCGAACGAAGAATCGAGTAGGCATATCGCGCACTGTCTAGTAAAATGGATATAACTTTTCGCTCAAAAATCCATTTGGGCTCTACAATATATGGTTGGAAAGCTAACTCAAAGGACTACAACTTTCATGTTTTACGTTTTTCAAAATTCCAAACGTAACAGGGTCAAAAACTCGATTGAAACTGCAACTTCGGACCTGGCGCGGCAGAACACTGCTACAGATTCTGAAGGCCACTCTGGCCGCGGTCCTAACGTAACCGCGGTAGGACCGCGGCAGGACGCATAAACTTCAGGGACCAAAGTGCAAAATACGGGATTTTAAGCCCTAAACCCTATATTAAACGAGGGAAGCCGGCCAAGAAAGGGGAAAATGATTTTTGGAAGTGAAAAACATCAGAAGGAAGGGCAAGAGGCAAGGAGGATCATTGGGCATCAATCTTTAATCTTCTTCTTTGTTCTTTTACCTTTGAATATGAATTCTATTGTGATTTTTGTTATTTTCATGAGTAGCTAACTTTTCTAATCTAAGATTTTGGTGAAACCCGTTGGGGATGAATTCGTTGTTATAAGTAAAATAGATTTGAATTAGTTTAATCTCTATTTGTTCAACTATGTTTTGATTGTGGTTAATTGACAGGATCCTGAATTAGCCGTTCCTATTTATTATGTATCTGCTTGAGAGAGAGTGTATATTTAGGTAGTTATTTGAACAAAATCACTCTCGGAGTATAGGCGAGAGTCATAACCGAGGGTTTAGAGGTTGGATTAGAGATAACGATACCTCGGGTGCAATCTAAGTGAACTGTAATACGAATCTAGCTAGCGTAGCTTGAGAGAGTGCGCCTAGTAAATTATCATAATTGCTTGAGAGAGATTTATGATAGCTGGAGAGTTCATGATTGATAGACGCAGCTAAGTCAACGCTATAAGAAACATAAAACCAAGGAAATCAACAACGGGGGAAACCATTACCTTAGACCTTTATTCTAATTGTTTATAATTCAAGCATAGTTAGCTTTCAGCTGTTTATTTATTTTCAATCTTGTCTTCTTGGTGATATTAAACAGATATAGCTAAGCCTTAGTTCTCTGTGGGATTCGACTCCGGACTTTTAGACCAGATTATATTTTCAGCGACCGCTTATCCTTTTTAGGACTAGAGTTGGGCATGACCAAATTTTGGCGCCGTTGCCGGGGAACTAACGGTGTAATTGTAGCTGTATATATTGCTAGGGTTCAAGTTTGAACTTTTAGTTTGTTTTATTTTTTTGTATTTTTTTTATAACTGTTGATTTGAGAAACATGGCATCTTGGAATTATGGAAATTTAGGTGTAGATAATTCTACTATTGATCTCCATACATATTGTGAAGGAAACCACCCGTGGAAAAATTTTCAAAACGTTACTAAGAGTGAGTTATGTGCACCAACTCAATCTTATTTGTGGAATGTGTGTGATGTGTGTGGTGGTAAAAATGGTCACCTTCATGGTTGTGCTTATATTTCTTATTTTCCCCCAACCCCTTACTATGATGGTTCTACCTTTTCTTATGAAGTTAATAGGAACAAAGAACCTGGGAATGCGGACCTGAAGGAGATCAAGGATATGCTAAAGTACCTTCTGGAACAAAACAATGAGAAACAATTGCACATAGAAAGGCAAGAGGCAACTATTCGCAAGTTGAAGGCTCAATTGAGTCAAGTGATTGGAGCTTTTAATGCTCAACAAGCCAATATTGAGGATAGTAACCAAGAAGAGCATGAATTTGAGGTGTTAATTGGGGAGGTCAGAGTAGAACATCAACAACCTAGCCAACTAGAATTTGAGAATGTCAATGTTGAAGAAGTAATACTAGAGTCAACCAAGGACGTTGAAGATACAAATTTAGTTGACTCTAGTGTGATTGGTGTTGAGGAGGTTAAAAATCTTGAAGTTCATGTATTTGAGCGTGTTGGGACTCATTCCAAACACTTCTCTACATTATGTTCAGACGGTGAAATGGAAATTCACCCTTATAAGCATAAAAATGAGTCCAAGGAAGAGGTAGATGAGCCTTATATTTTGCATTTCTCAAGGCCGTATAGGCAAGGTGACACTCCTCAGTCGAGAAGCCAACAAGTGCATAAGATTTTATCTAATTTTTGGCTCGCAAGAATTTTTACCGCCCCAAGAGCATAATCATAAGCTTGAAGCAAAACTTGGGGTTCAATTCATAAGCTCGAGGTGGAGGCAAAAAGTGATTCGCGTCATGCCGCGACGTTAAATCAAGCGCTTGTTGGGAGGCAACCCAGCTTTATTGCTTTTTTTATTTTTATTTTTTTAATTGTATTATTTTTGTAGTGTCAATTTTTTTATTTTTTAGGAGAATGTAAATCAAATGTATTGGAGGGATGCAACAGCAAATCAAATGGTTGGAACTAAGTGTGAGGTACCCGCACGAAGGACCAAGCCTGGGAGAAGTCTGAGTACCCCATGAACTGCTAGTGCTTCGGCCTTTGGCCTACCAGGGAGTTTCTCTTACCCTCTAATGGGTATACTGTGCATTGGGGACAATGCAAAATTTTAAGTGTGGGGTGATGAGATTGTCTGGGTGACTTTTCATGCTACTTTAGCTGTATTAGTTTAATTAAATAGTATTTTTTTTTTAAAAAAGATTGGACTTTTCCCGACGATGGATCTATTAGACAATTTTCTTGAGGGATTTAAGTCTAAAGAAAAAAAAATTGTAGGTAGTGTAATAATTCCCCCTTGGTTTTTCTTTGTGCCACGGTTCTTTTTCAAGGGTTTTATTTGAACCGGGTGTAGTTAGTTTTTTCTTAGGAATAGGAGCCATTGTGTTGTGTTTTGAATTGAAGCAATATCTCTTGACTTTGTTATGCCTTGAGAATAGTGAGTACTTTGGTTGTGACTCTTAGGCTCAATTTTTGACTCTTGTATAAGTACCTTAAATTGTATGATTTTAAATTTGCTTAACTGCTTTGACTAGAGTGTCTTGATGAAACCAATCCTGAGTGAGTTATGTGCCATGTGTGTGTAAGGATTTGTTATATTCTGTGCATTGCATTTGATGCCTGAACTTGCCCCGTGTGTTTGCAAAGCGAAATAGTAGTGTTGTTCAGTCTTGGAAGTGATATAGGCGTTTTCTTGTTGAGCCAGATATGTATATTTACCCACCTAATTGTTATGTATCGTAGTTAACCTCTTTGAGCCTATAATCCTTTTTCTTTGGCAACCACATTACAAGCCTTTCCCATTTGTTTGAATTAACCATCTATTTGAACCTTTTCACCTCTCATGAGCACTTGAATTGTTATGAACTTTGTAAAAGTTAAAGTGTGGGGTGGTTGGTTTGGCTTTTGAGTGGAACTAATTGAATATGGAGAAAGGTGCACTGTTTTGAAAAAGAAAGAGCCACTTGAATTGAAAAAAAATATAGTTGGATTGTTGTGAAAAAAATTCCTTGATAAGTGGTGGCTCTTGACCTAAGTGTGCTTAAAGAAGAATGGGGTAATTTACATTGATGTGAAGGTGGAATTTTAGTTTGACATAAGTATGGGGTTTAAATGTTAAAGTATATGTATTAAAGTGCTGAGGCAGGTGTAGTCACTCTTATATCTAAATGTATCCTACCCGTCCCACAGCCTACATTACAACCAAATAAAGTCCTAATTGATCCTAGATTGAATGAGCTCGATTAGTGGAGTAGTACACTACGGGAAAGCTTATGGTGCATCTTTTGTGGCATATGAATGTTATTTCTGAGAGTGAGTGAATTCTTTCTATCTTGAGTTCCTAAGTGCTCTTAAATTTTATTGTGTGGAACTACTCTCTTTTGTTGTGTGGGGGCACTTGATTCATGAAGGAAAGGTAATTTCAGTGACCTCTATATTAGAGTAAGTGGGTGAGTTGTGAATAATGCGTGGTACTTGTGAGTCAAATCTTGAGGTGAAGATGTTACGCTTTTGTGCTTAGTCTATTTTAAATACTCTTGGTGTGCTGCGTATGAGAATTCTTTGAAAAGGTCGTGTCTATAAAAAAATGTGTAGTTTGATTGCTCGAGGACGAGCAATGGTTTAAGTGTGTGGTGTTGATGATAGGCTATAATTGCATATTTTAGTCGCTNCAAATTAAAAGAGGCCATATTTTAAATACCCATCTAATTTAATAAAATAATTATAAAAATAGTTAATAAATGATGAAAAGTGCTATTTATTTATGAAAAATTATTTAAAACATTTACTTAATATAATAAAAATATAAAGAGTCATTTTCGTGGAAGAATAAAGAAATTATGCATACATGGGTTATTGTTGCAAAGTTATTGCAATTATAACCTACAGATGTAAATATAATTATGTATAAAATAATCAAAGCTTAACTATAAATATAAATAATAAAAATCAAGTATTAAATCATTATAAAATTATTTGTGATGCAATCAGTAATTATTTAGATAATAAACGCTGGAATAAATTACTTGAAGTCCTTTCAAAATTACAGAAAATTATGGAAAAATGCATGTTGATGCTCACACACTATATTGAAAGCATATATGCATTTTTTTAAATATATGAGGGAAAAAATTGGGTATCAACACCCATTGCTCTAACAACACTAGTTTGTGTGACGACCCGGCCGGTCATCTTATCAGTTACCGCTCTGTTTCCCCCATTTCTGCTTCTTTATGTATTGTTTATCCGTGCTTCGAGGTATCGGGTTGGTTGGATTGAATCCGGAATGCTTTTGGTGAAGTTTGAGACACTTAGTATCTTTTAAGAAGGTTTGAGTTGGAAAAGTCAACCGGAAGTTGACTTATGGGTTAGAGGGATTGGATGTGAGTTCCAATGGTTTGGTTAGCTTCAGGAGGTGATTTATGACTTAGGAGTGTGATTGGAATGGGTTTTAGAGGTCCGGAGTAGATTTAGGCTTGAATTGGCGAAGTTGAGATTTTGGCGATTTCCGGTTGGAAGGCGAGATTTTGATATAGGGGTCGGAATGGAATTTTGAGAGTTGCAGTAGCTTCATTATGTGATTTGGGATGTGTGTGCAAAATTTCAGGTCATTCGGACGTGGTTTGGTTGGGTTTTTGATCAAAATCGTATTTCGGAAGATTTTTAGGAACTTAGGCTTGAATTCGATGTGATTTGGTAGATTTGATGTTGTTTGAGGTGTTTTGATGATTGGAACAAGTTTGAATAAGGTGTTGGGTTATGTTTGAGCTTTTGGTTAAGATCCTGAGGGCCTCGGGGTGAATTCGGATGGTTAACGGAGAGATTGGTGAATTGTTGCAGCAGCTGATATTGCTGTTTCTGGCATTTTCGCACCTGCGGTTTGGGGACTACAGGTGCCGTGTCGCACGTGCGGAAGTGAAGGCGCATATGTGGTCTTAGGAGTTGGGGTCAGGAACCGCAGATGCGGTATGGGAACCGCACCTACGGAGTCGCAAATGCGACAAAAGGACCGTAGATGCGGTTTGAGCTGGTTTAATGAATTTCCGCAGAAGCGGATGGATCGACCACATATGCGGTACTGCAGAAGCGGATTTTGGACCGCAGATGCGGAGAGGCCTGGGCAGAAGGTATATATTTCATACTTCGCGATTTTTGAAGGGTTTAACCATTTTTGAACTCGGAATTGGGAGCTTTGGGCGATTTTGAGGAGAGAAATCAAAGAGACTTCGTTAAGGTAAGGATTTTGGACTTAAAACACATTTCTATGGTAGAATATCATGAATTAAGGCTGTAATTAGGAGGATTAAAGGGCTAAAAATGGAGGTTTAGGGCTTGAGTTTAAGAGGCCTTTAATGGGGGATTTGAGGGGTCATTTGGACTCCGATTTTTGTGTTCTTGGTATGTATGAACTCGTGAGAAGACGAGGAAGCTAGTGATGTAAAAATTTCTGAGTTTCGAGAAGTGGGCCCGGGGATCAGGTTTTGCTAATTTCGGGATTTTTTGGTATTTTTCGATTGTTTTTGCTTGGGCCTTGTTCCCTTAGCATATTGTGACATATTCGTTCTGATTTTGGATAGATTCGACGCACGTGGAGGAAAATTCGAAGGGCAAAGGCATCGCGAGCTAGGGATTTAGCCAGTTCGAGGTGAGTAATGCTTGTAAATGATGTTCTGAGGGCTTGAAACCCCGGATTGTGCATCGTAGTACTATGTTGAGGTGAGGCACACGCTTGAGGACGAGCGTAGGGTCGTATACCATTGGGGATTTGGACTTGGTCCGTCCCGATTGATGTTTATACCGCGTATTTGATTTAAAACTATTTGTCATCGTCGTTTATTGGGCTGAATGCCATATTTGGGCTTTGTGCCAACTATTTGAACCCTTCGAGGCTTTTATTTGATATTTTCCTCACTGTTTCGATTTACTACTTGAACTCAGTCATATTAAATTCCACTGTTTTACTACTCAGCCGTTTTACTCGGTTTGAGACTTAAATGATATTTTAAATGATGTTTGGGCTGAGAAACACTGTTTTACTATTGCCCGAGGGGCTTGTGATGAATTTTGACTGAGTTAGACCAAGGGCCTATATTGTGAGGAGATACTGATACTGATTGGAGGCCGAGAGCCTGAGATGTGTACGCCACGAGGTGGCTTGATTGATATGAGGCTGAGGGCCTAGATTTGATGCCACGAGATGGCTTATTATTGCGCTTGGGCCGTAAGGGGCCCCTCCAGGAGTCTGCACACCCCCAGTGAGCGCGGGTACCCAGTGTGATGTGAGATTGAGCCCGAGGGGCTGTTACTGTTGTGAGATGTTGCCCGAGGGGCAGATGTGGTGTTACTGTGCCCGAGGGGCGAACTGTTATTTGTTTACTTTTATCATAAGTATCTGTCCACTACCTGTTTACTGGTTTAAAGAGCATTTTTCCTGATTCTTACTGGTTTTCCTGATTATATATGATTTTACTGCTTCATTATAGACTGTCTTGTACTTTACGTGGTTTCTTACTTTTAGTCATTATTTATATTCATTACTCACTGAGTTGGAGTACTCACTTTACTCCCTGCACCCTGTGTGCAGATTCAGGCGTAGCTGATTCTGCTCCAGAGTGTTGATTTTCTCCAGTTCTAGGCGGGCTTTTTCGGAGATTGCAAGGTAGTTGTTGGCATCCGCAGCCCCGTGTCTCTACTCTTCTATCATTTCTGTTTCCAACAAACACTTGTAGTAGTTTATGACTTTAGCAGACTGTACTGTGATTCGTAGATGCTCTTGACTTGTGACACCCCGGTTAGGGCTGTGTTAGGTTGGATTTTTGCACTATTTTTTTTATATTTCCGCTACTTAGAATTGTTAAATCATGTTTAGACTATTTTGCGTTATTTAACTGCTTTAAAAGATGAATCGGATTAAGCTGGCTGGCCTTGTCTTCACGAGAGGCGCCATCACAACCGGATTCGGGGTTAGGGTCGTGACAAGTTGGTATCAAAGCCTAGGTTACATAGGTCTCATGAGTCATGAGCAGGTTTAGTAGAGTCTCGCGGATCGATACGGAGACGTCTGTATTTATCCTCGAGAGGCTGCAGAACCTTTAGGAAAACTTCGCATTCTTGAAATTCTTATCGTGCTAGTTTGTTGATCCGAGTACTAAACTTCTGTTGTTCCATTCTCTCACAAATGGTGAGGACACGCGCTACCGGACAGGATGGACGGCCACCAGTGCCACCAGCTGCGGCCACCAGAGGCCGAGGGCGCGGTTGTGGTCGTGGTAGAGGCAGAGCAGCGAGAGCAGCACCTGCAGATCCACCAGCAGCCCCAGTTCAGGACCAGGTCCCAGCTGTGGACCCTCCAGCAGCACCAGCTGTGCCTATTGTGATTCCGGGTCTTCAAGAGGCCTTGGCTCAGATATTATCAGTTTGCACTGGCCTAGATCAGGCGGTTTCAGCCACTACAGCCGCAGCTACTTCACAGGCCGGGAGGGGCAGTCAGACTCCCGCCGCCCGCACACCTGAGCAGGTCGTGCAGGGACTTCAGACGTCGGGGGCACATCCAACCCAGCCGGTCGCAGCTGCTCAGGACTATGTAGTTCCTGTCATGCCAGAGGATAAGCAGCGTAGGTTGGAGAGATTTGGGAGACTTTAGCCTCCGACCTTCAGCGGAGCAGAGGGCGAGGATGCCCAGAGCTTTCTAGATAAGTGTCAGAGTATGCTTTGCACAGCCGGTATGCTGGAGACCAGCGGGGTCGCTTTCACTACTTATTAGTTTTAAGGACCTGATTTTACTTGGTGGGAGGACTTTGAGAGGCGTAGGCCTGCTGGTGCAGCACCCTTATCCTGGCAGCAGTTCTCCGTTCTCTTTCTGGAGAAGTATGTACCTCAGTCTCGCAGAGAGGAACTGCATAGACAGTTTGAGTGGTTGCGTCAGGGAGACATGACCGTGTCACAGTATGAGTTGAGATTCTCTAAGTTGGATCGTCATGCCATCTGGTTGGTCCCGACAGATCGAGAGAGGATCAGGAGGTTTGTCGATGGTCTTACTTATCAGCTCCGTATCCTTATGACCAGGGAGAGGGTGACTGGTGCTCATTCGAGGAGGTTGTGGATATTGCCAAGGAGATTGAGTCTGTCCGTCGCCAGGAGCGAGAGGAGAGGGAGGCCAAGAGGCCTCGAGGATCTGGTAGCTACAGTGGTGGTCCTTCGAGGGGCCAGTTTCATCTCGGGAGAGGTCGATAGTTCCGTCATGGTCAGTCTGATCGCTCAGGTTATCGTGGGGCGTCATTGGGTTATGGTTCCCACAGTTCACACTAGGGCCATTCATCACTTAGTGCCCTTCCAGCTCAGAGCTCATCCCGTGCTCCATCGGTTTAGGGCTCTTCTACGCCGAGTGCATCTGCTGGTCACTCCTGTGCGAGGGGTTCCCATCAGTCCCCTTCTCCAGCACCTAGGATTTGTTACGAGTGTGGCGAGATGGGACACATGAGGAGGCAGTGTCCCCGCCGTGTTGCTAGTTCATCCCAGCAGAGGGGCCAGTCATCAGCTTCGGCTCCAGTTGCTCCACCACCACCCGCCCAGCCAGCTAAGGGTGGGGATCAGTCAGCCAGGGGTCGCCCCAGAGGGGGAAGTCGATCAGGGGGCGGTCAGGCCCGTTTTTATGCTCTTCCCGGCAGACCCGATGCCATTGCTTCTGATGCTGTCATTACAGGCATTATTTCAGTCTGCCACAGAGATGCCTCTGCATTATTGACCTCGGTTCCACCTATTCTTATGTGTCATCATACTTTGCTCGCTATTTGGGTACTCCTCGTGAGTTTCTTGCTTTACCTGTTCATGTATCTACCCCCGTGGGCGATACTGTTGTTAAAGACCGTGTGTACCGGTCGTATGTGGTGACGATTGGGGGTCTGGAGACCCGAGTTGATCTTCTATTATTGAGTATGGTGGATTTTGATGTCATTCTGGGCATGGATTGGCTATCTCCCTGTCGCGCTATTCTAGATTGTCATGCCAAGACAGTCACGTTGGCTATTCCGGGTGTGCCATGGATTGAGTGGCGAGGTGTGACTGATTATGTTCCTAGCAGAGTGATTTCTTTCATGAAAGCCCAGCGTATGGTTGGGAAGGGTTGTCTTTCGTATCTTGCCTTTGTGAGGGATGTTGGAGTTGAGACTCCCAGTATTGATTCCGTTCCAGTTGTGAGGGATTTCCCTGATGTATTTCCTGCAGACCTGCCGGGCATGCCACCGGACAGGGATATTGATTTTGGTATTGACCTGGTGCTGGGCACTCAGCCCATCTCTATTCCGCCGTATCGTATGGCACCAGTGGAGTTAAAGGAGCAGCTTCAGGAACTCCTAGATAAGAGTTGTAGGGCATGTTAATAAAATTTCTTTGCTTTGATTCTTATATCGTGCGTTAGAGCTAAAAGTTTCAAAATTTTAACACCCATTTATCTCTCATTTCAGCGAACAAGATTAACTTCATCATTTGCTGCTAACAATGTTGGGATACCGGCTGCTAATCATCAAGAAGCAACACCAGAGGTGCAGGCCACACCACTAGCACTAGCTGTAGTTAAAGGACGTGGTAGAGGGAGAGGGAGAGGTCAAAATGCTAGTGGTAGAGGTGAAAATGCCAGAGGTAATCAGGTTCGTGGTAGATCCACTAGACAAGCACATGCTCCACCTCACCAGGTTGTTAATGATCAGGTTGAAGTCACACCCCCTCCCAACCCACTCAGGGTGAACCAACCACATCAGCAGGATGATTGATTTGGCATAATTTTTGACTTTTTGGAGTCCCTAGCCCCTCCGGCTGGTGCTCGGATTGCACCTGTTCATGCTCCTCCTCAGGGCCCTCATGATTCCGATGAAGAGGTTATAGAAGATAATTTTCAAGCTCCACTCGAGGTAATACCACCCGTTGTCCCTACAAATATTGCCCAGCCAGTGCAGTTACCAACATGAAGAATTGATCCACATGCCGTTCTGAGATTAAAAACTCCAACTTATGATAGTATAGATAAACCAAATGAACCAATGTTATTTTCTGGAAGAGATAGAGGAAATTTTTGTTTATTTGGGTTGTCTTGAAACACAAGCTACAGTTAATTGGATTTCGATTGAAGGGCGCAACAGGACAATGGTGGAGAGGTTACAAGAAGGCTAGAGATTCTATGAACTCCGACGTCGGTTCGAACATCTTAAACAGGGTACCATGTCAGTCACCGAATATGAGATGGAATTTACAATTAGGCAGAGTATGCACCTAATTTGATATCGACAGAGAGAGAAAAAGTGAGAAGGTTCTTTGAAGGCTTGAATCCGCATATAGCAAAAGATATGACTTCACATCAGGATGACAAGACTTCTCTTCAAGTTGTCAATATCGCTGCGTAAGGAGGCTTTTGATAAAATTGCCAGAGAAGCTAGAGAAAATGGCAAGAAAGCTAGATCCACAGGTAGTTATAGTGGACTTTTAGTTGGGGGAAGAACATGAATCATTCAGCTTAGATTCAGTCACTAGCTCACTCGTCTTCTTATCCAGCTCCGTTCAAACAAGGCCAGCATAGTAAGGGTCAGGCCTATCTGGGGCACAGTTCAACAAATCAAAGTCAGACTCAGTTCTCCTATCCTATTTGTTCCACGTGCAATAAAAAACATCTTGGGCAATGCCTTTTGGGTCAGAGAGGATGTGATCACTACTATGACCTAGGTCACCTTATGAAAGATTGTCCACAACTCAAGCATGCTCCAGGGAAGGATCTAGCAACTCAGGTAGCACCCACAAGTAATTCGCTGGTAGCACCTTCTCCAGTTCGGGCACCTAATGCTCAGACTGGGCGTGGTGCCAATAGAGGTGGATCTCAGGGAGGAGGCGGACTAGCCAAATTCTATGCAGTTCAAGATTAGACAGAATGCGGAGGCGTCTAACAAAGTTATTACAGGTATTCTCTCAGTTTGTGATCTTGCTTATGTATTAGTTGATCCTGGTTCAACTTTCTCCTATGTGTCTCCTTATTTTTGTGTCGAGTTTGGAAAAGCACCAGAAAAGTTAGGGGTCCCATTTGAGGTTTCCACACCTATAGTGAAATCTGTTAAAGTTGAATATATATTCAGAAATTGCATCATCACTGTTTAGGGCCGAGAAACATTAGCCGATTTGAACTTGTTAGATATGGTTGACTTTAACATCATAGCTGCATGGACTGGTTATGTTCTTGTCATGCTATAGTTGATTGCTATGCGAAGATAGTTAAATTCTCATTTATTAGGAAAGATCCATTTATAATTAGAGGTGAAGTTGGTATACCTGTGGGTATGTTTATTTCATACCTTAAGGCTAGAAAGCTGGTGAGTAATGGGTGTTTGGCGTATCTAGCACATGTGAGGGGTATGAAATCCGACTCCCCTATGCTTGAATCAATAGATATTGTGAAAGAGTTTCTAGAAGTGTTTCCGGATGTTCTCCCAGGTATATCACCAGATAGGAAGATTGAGTTTGGTATAGACACATTGCTAGGAACTCAGCCAATCTCGATTCCTCCTTACAGAATGGCTCCAGCTAAGCTAAATGAAATATAAAAGCAATTATAAGACCTTTTAGATAAGGGTATTATTCGACCTATTGTTTCCCCCTGGGGTGCTCCAGTGTTGTTCGTGAAGAAAAAGAATGGTTCCCTACGGATGTGCATAGAATACCGCCAGCTGAATAAGGTTACTATCAAAAATAAATATCCACTGCCCAGGATAGATGACCTATTTGATCAGTTACAAGGTGCTAGGTATTTCTCAAAGATAGACCTAAGATCGGGATGCCATCAATTAAAGATCAGAGACACAAACATCCTGAAAATAGCTTTCAGGACTCGGTATTGTCACTA
This sequence comes from Nicotiana attenuata, assembly GCF_001879085.1. Lineage (NCBI taxonomy): Eukaryota > Viridiplantae > Streptophyta > Magnoliopsida > Solanales > Solanaceae > Nicotiana > Nicotiana attenuata. Next base: position 268,942 of record NW_017671016.1, read on the forward strand.
TGAATTTTTAGTGATGTCCTTTGGGTTGACCAATACACCAGCGACTTTTATTGACCTAATGAATAGTCTTCAAGGCTTTCTTAGATACCTTTGTCATAGTATTTATCGATAATATACTGGTATATTCCTATAGCCGAAAAGAGCATGAGAATTATTTGAAAATATTTCTTTAAATACTTAAGGAGCGCCAGCTTTATGCAAAATTCTCCAAATGTGAATTTTAGCTCGATACAGTTACATTTTTGGGGCACGTGGTCTCGAGAGAAGGCATTAGAGTTGACCTGCAAAAAACAGAAGCAGTTAAGAGTTGGCCTAGGCCGACAACCCCCACAGAGATTCGTAGTTTTCTGGGATTGACAGGTTACTACTGTCGTTTTGTAGAAGGGTTCTCTTCGGTAGCTTCCCCCTTGACAAAGTTAACTCAGAAAAATTTGAAGTTTCAATTGTCTAAAGCGTGTGAGAAAAGTTTTCAAGAACTCAAGAACAGGTTGACTACAACCCCAATCCTGACTCTACCTACCCTTACAGGTAAATTAGTGATCTGTTGTGATGCTTGTAGAGTAGGGTTGGATGTGTTCTTATGCAGAATGACAAGGTAATTGCTTATGCTTCTAGGCAATCAAAGAGTCATAAGAGAAATTATCCTACCCACGATCTTGATCTAGCAGCAGTTATTTTTGCTCTAAAAATATGGCGTCAGTACCTTTATAGAGAGCAATCTGACATTTATACAGATCACAAAAGTTTGCAGTATATATTCAAGCAAAAAGAGTTGAATCTGAGACAACATAGGTGGTTGGAGTTGCTTAAAAATTATGATTGTAATATCTTTTACCATCCCGGCAAAGCGAATATGGTTGCTGATGCTCTGAGTAGAAGATCCATGGGAAGTTTGACCAGGTTGCCCGTGGCCGAGCGTCGAATAGTTAAGGAAGCCCAACAAATAGCTAGCCAAGGGGTTCGTCTCGATGAGAAGTATGATGGAAGGTTGATAGCAAGTATGGGTGCTAAGTCTACTTTAGTATAGAAAGTTAAAGCCAAACAATTCGATGACGCTAGCTTGTTTAAGCTCAAGGAAGGTGTCCTCAGTGGCAAGATTAAGAATTTAGTAATTGATGAGAATAGTGTGATGAGACTTGATGGCCGCCATGCGTGCCTAATGTAAATGATCTTCGAAGGGAACTCATGGTAGAAGCTCATAGCTCTACATATTCAATACATCCAGGTTCTACTAAAATGCATCATGATTTGAAGGATATTTATTGGTGGAATAATATGAAGTGAGATATTGTAGATTATGTATCACGGTGCCTTAACCGTCAGCAAGTAAAAGCTGAACACCGGAGACCAGACGGCTTAGCTCAAGTCATAGAAATACTACAATGGAAATGGGAATGAATAAATATGGATTTTGTGGTTGGCTTGCCGCGAACTTTTAAGAAGCATGACTCTATTTGGGTCATAGTAGACCAACTCAGTAAGTCGGCTTACTTTTTGCCAGTCAAAACGACCTACACAGCACCCCAGTATGCAACATTATACATAAAATAGATTGTTCGATTGCATGGTTCTCCCGTCTCCGTTATTTCTAACAGAGGTGCTCAATTTACTGCTCAGTTCTGGCAGAGTTTTCAGGAAGGTCTTGGTACCCGAGTGAATCTAAGTACGGCTTTTCACCCCCAAAAATACGGGCAAGCCGAGAGGACAATCCGATATTGAGCATGTGTCCTAGATTTTAAAGGAAATTGGGATGATTATCTGCCTTTGAATGAGTTTGCATATAATAACAGTTATCAGGCAAGTATCCAAATGGCCCCAGAGGCCCTATGTGGGAGAAGGTGTCGTTCTCCTATGAGATGGTTTGAGATAGGTGAAACAAAGCTTATTGGGCCAACTATAGTACAAGATGCCTTGAAGAAGGTGAAGCTAATTCAAGAACGTGTTAAAATAGCTCAAAGCCGACAAAAGTCATACACAGATATTAGACACTGCGATCTTGAGTTCAGAGAAGGTGATTATGTATTTTAAAGGTGTCTCCAATGAAAGGAATTACGAGGTTTGGTATAAAAGGAAAGCTTAACTCAAGATATATAGGGCATTATCCAGTTCTTTTGGGCTTGTGGCGTATCGTCTAGCTTTACCTCCAAAGTTATCTGCAGTGCATCCAGTTTTTCATGTGTCAATGCAAAAATTGTACTTTAATGACCGGAGTTATGTAATTGATAGGCGGGAGATAGAGTTTGGTGATACTATGTCATATGAGGAGGTCTCTGTAGCTATAATAGATAGGCAAGTTCGTAGGCTTCAAACCAAAAATGTTGCTTCGGTAAAAGTAATGTGGAGCAACCATTCAGCTCAGGAAGCTACGTGGGAGCCAGAAGAAGCCATAAGAGAAAAATATCCTTATTTGTTCGAGATTTCAGGTACATAGTTCAATTTATGCTTTAAGATATTTAGATTGGGAGTTATAGGATAATTGTGCTTATAGTGACGAAAAGTGGTTTTATTGGGTATATTGGTGTGCCTTGATAGTGTATGTTGTTGTATTAATCCACTCGAGGTGCAAAATGTTATTGTTGAGTTGTTTGAGCAGGTTAAATTTTTTTTGATAGCTCCAGTTATAGAGGTAACTCTATCGAAATTCTTTTTTTTTTCTATAACTTTTAGGTGTTAGTCAATTTTGGGGTGCTAAGGAATAAGTGAGAGTGACACAAATGCTTGGGTATTCTTTTAGATTCAAGGACGACCATGATACAACATTCGAGGATGAATGTTCCTAAGCAAGGGAGAATGTAAAACCTCATAAATTTTTAGGCTTTAAATGTTGATAATGACGTTATTAATGACATGAATAAGATGCTCGACGGGTATAAGGACCTATGCGGTCCGGATAAAGTGGTTGCAGATATGCCTATAGCACATGGTGATTAGAAGCAGGTTATATGATATATTAATATTAAAAAAGAATTAAATAAAGTAATTGAAGCATGTTATTGACTTACGGTGTATTTTTTTATAAATTAGTAGTGGTGTGAAATGATAAATTGATAAAGACAAAAAAAAAAAAAAAAAAAAAAGAGATAAGAGAATGAAAAATTGACAAAAAGAGAATTGGACTAGTCACGTGGACTAAGTATGATCACGTGATATATATGGATTGGAATCTTAAAAGAAAAGGCAGAATAGCCTAGTATACACTTATACTTGTTCCAGTTTGTCATCCCGGTCCCAGTACTTCACAAAGTTTCGTTCAAACATTTGTATTTGATCAAAATGAATATTTTAAAACCCTCCCATTATGCGTGAGTCTCACTTGCCGTGACATGGATAACACATCAGATCCATGTCAGATACATAATCCACATCAGCATCTTCTTCTTACTAATACCAGATTTTCTTTCTCCTTCACGCCATTTTTCACCTTCCCTCTCGATTTTCAGAGAACCTCAAAAATTCATCGGCTTCAACTTCTTCTCTCTTTATCTCACCATAACTGTTGCACCTGAAACTATTAGGATTCATTTTTTTGGGTTATGAAATGATTGCAGAAACTATAAGGCAGCATAGATCTCATCAATTTTCCTCCAATCACCATTTCTTCCAACCAAAGAGATCCCAAATATTTCATACAGACTGCTATCATCGTCGTCATCTGGCCTATCGGAAGGGCGAGTGTTGACAAGAAGATCTACCAGGGATTGAAAGTAAAGGTTGTCAAAATCTAGGGTGAAACGTTGTCAGAGTTTATAGTGGTTGGTGGTGGTGAGCTAGTGGTGATTGGATAGAAGGTTTAGGAGAGAGATTTTGAAGTTCTTGGAATAAAAAAGGGTAAAGAGTGGGAAGAACAGGACAAAGGAAGAAGGGAGTGATGGTGGTGGGTGATCTTGATGGATGAAGGGTACGGGGTAGAAGGCAGCAGATGGGGGTGATGGGTTAGGTAAGGTTTTGAAGATGGGAGGAGGGGGTGTTTTCCCTTTTATTTTTATTGTTTCTCTGTTTTTTATTATCATATTTGAATTTTCCTTTTAAAAAGAATAAAAATATAGATTCACGCTCTCTTTACGCGTGCATACCACGCATTCCATCATAGTCAGATAAATAAAGGCCAAATAAGCTTGGTCAACGGTCAGAGGTTTATAATATTCATTTTGATCAAGCACAAGTGTTTGAATGAAATTTCGTGGAGTATAGGGACCGAGATGACAAAGCGGAACAAATATAGGCGTCTACTAGGCTATTCTGCCTAAAGAAAAGGCATTAGAATGAAACATTAAGAATTGGTACGGGATTTAGAGTTCTCGTTTGGCAGAAGCTTAAAGGCAGAAAGTTTTTCCATTTGGTTGCTTGTGTTCTTTCCACCGACAAATGCACGGTAAGAAAATCCCTTCTTCCTTCTGTTTTTCTTCACTCCTTTCTTATTTAATTCTCTACTCTATTATTTAGATAGGTTATTGTAATTGCAAACAAGAGTTAGGGTTGAGTAGTACAGGGAAAAATTGATAATGAAGATTTTAATTGTAAAAAAGATGAAACCTTTGACTTGGTATTATACTGTATTGTTAATAATGTTGTTAAGGAGAATTATACCCATTGTATTGTAAAAGAATAAAGTGGATAAGTTTTGTTCCCACGTAATAGAGGAAAAACACACAAATTAGAGGATTTGAACCAATGTCCTCAATTAATGGGAATAAAGTTACAAGCTTTAGGCATAGTTATGTAAGTTGAACTGGTTTATCAGGTAGATTGTGAAATTGGGGTCCAGGATTGCTTGAAGGAGGTGTGAAGTGGAAGTTAAGCTTGTCGTCTTGAGGTGAGTTAAGGCGTATTTTCCTAGTAGGGAATTTTATTATAGCCCACTTGCTCCATGTGTTTGATAAATCTAAGCCACGTCTCCTTGTGATCAAGTATTCAGTTTGCGTCATTCTTATTTACTACTAAGGCTGAATGGTGGGCCGGGCCCGAGCCTAAATGGGCTAAATGGGCCGGGCTAAACGGGCCTGGGCTTAGCGGTCCCGGGCTTCGCGGTCCCGGGCTTCGTGGGCTCAACGGGTAGGACCAGCCCGTGACGGGCCTAAGCCCATATGGTCCTGGGCTAGATGGGCCGGGCTCGTGGGCTTAGCGGGCCTAACGGGCTTTTTTTATTTCCGGGCTTTTTTTTTTTAATTTTTTTTATTTAAGGCAATTTCTTGTAAACCATATGTGTATGTATATATATAAATTGCTCTTATGCATGGCTATATAAATATATGTAGTATATATAATATAGAAATCTAATTATTAAAGTGTTTGACGAAAATGTAAAATAACAAATCAATAGTAAAACTAAATTGGCATGTATAATAAATTAATAACAAAGTACAACATGAAGCATAAATACGTCTAATAATTTTAAAATAACACAAATTGTTGAAAAATTTTAAAGACGAATTTGCGAATAAATACCCTCAACACAATACTTTATATGCCTCCTTAAAATGCCTGTGGTACACCCTGAACGAAAATTTAAGACTCTTCCACAGTTCTTGCACTTTAATATTTGGCCTTCTTCATTTTCTTCAAGCACTTCATAGTATTGCGAAATAAATAAGCGCACTCTTTCCGAACGAGGCATGATTTAACTTGAAAATTGAGATTGAGACTTGAAGTCTTGAAAATTGGAGATTGAGAGATTGAGAGAAATTTAGATTGAGAAATGAGTATTGAGTATTGAAATGAAGAAGAGGGAGGGGGGTACTTATAGTGTTAGAGAAGGTTAGTTTTGTAAATTGAGAAAAAAAACGGCTATTTGTTCAATTAATATGACCGTTGGTAGTCATTGGGGGTGGGGCCCTCATTTTGAAAAATCTTGTTTTGTAGNACGATTTCCTTTCTATTTTTTCCAAATATTTTTCTTTTTCTCTTTTCATTTTTCAAAAATCCGGCAGCATTTCGGTACTATTTGGGCATTGGGGTTTTTCAAAACAAATGGTCATCCTCACTTAGTCCTAACACTGCTTATTTCCTCAATTTTCACTTATTTAGACAAGCCAGTCAACATGCAAAACCGAGCAAATAAATGCGCAAGTAGCACGTAAGATGCATCAGGATGGTCAATTCATTTCAGGTCACCTGTCCTAGACGGACCCAACCCCTGTGTTGAGTCCCCTAAGTCAAATGCACATGATGCAAACAAACGTCCTACTAGGGATCCGGCATGAGGTTTTGTTCTTCTAGGTTTAACCCTAGGTTTATTGGTCTAGACCTGGCTTACCCGAGCGGACAACTCGGGCCGAGGGGGAGGCAGCGTACCGGGGATACAGAAGCTCCGCCGGCTTTGCAACTTATCCAAACCTCGTTCTAAATGGGAAAAGACTCTAAACAGAAGAGAAGCTACACGAAGTGCACCCTTCTCCATGATGTAGAAGACTCAGAAAGAGGAAGGGATTCGCGGCAGTTTATATATACAATTTCAACAAATATCAAAGCGGTAAAACATTTAGCACATATAGCATGGAACATGTAGAAAAATCAGATAAAGCCAAATACAAAAATTGTACTAAGCTCGAATTCTTGAACCTTGAATCGAAATTCTGGGTTCGCCTCCCCAGCAGAGTCGCCAGAGCTGTCACACCTCCTTTTTTACACACCTACCCCGAAGGATAACGTATAAGGGAGTTTTTCCATTTAAAGTGACATTATTCGAAATGGGATTATTTATTGATTTTTTAGAGTCGCCACTTGGGATAGGATTGGCTTTTGGTGTCCCAAGTCACCGATTTAATTTAAATCCCAAATCGAGGAAAATTTCGACTTCCCAATTGGAGTCTGCGAACCAGAAATTCTGTGTAAGGAATTCTGTTGACCCGAGGGAAGGTGTTAGGCACCCCCGGATCCCGTGGTTCTAGCACGGTCGCTTAAATTATCATAAATGGCTAAAATCTGATTTTTATACATATTTAAACCTATAGTGCAATTTTAAGATTATTTACCACTTTTAGTTTATTTTGTTTTTACGAAAGTGAACGCCGTTTAAGAGCGTGTTTTTGGATCACGTCACATGAAATGCACCCGGATCCTAAACACCTCTTATTCAGCTTTTTGGGATTTAGATTTGGGTTGCATGAAATACACACCCGAGTTTAGGAAAGTAATATTAAAAGCGCGCCTAAAGTGGCTAGCGTCTTATTAACTTTGCGGGAAGCCATGAAAATTCGCTAAATGGCATGTCCCGAATCTCTAAAATATTTTAATATAGTATTTAATGAGGGCCCCGCAATTTATGCATTTTATTTGGCGGGGCTCGTCCCACTTTTATTTAAAGGTCAATCCTAAAGTAACCTATGATTTTCTATTTATTTTTTTTGTTTCTAAAGGGACCTAATTCATTAATATTACCATTTGGGCTTCAAATTCAAGTCCGAACATAAACAAGAGGAGAACCTCTTAATTTAAATCCGCTACCTAATTTGGAAGGCTCAAAAATTGATTTGCTTTTATTTTAAAGGAAATTATCGAAATGAACAAGGACCTTGAACAATTAATTCCCATGTTTGGGCCATGTCACAAAGAGGAGGAAATCAAGGTCTAACCAAGATTGCCTGGGCCCCTAATCACTTACACTACAAATCGGGCCAGTTACCAATTCTAAAACGTTTCTCATAATTGGGCCAAATTGAAACACCCTGCCCTGGCCCAAACAATCCAGGCAGGGATCAAGCTTAGCAACTGATAATGCTACCATCATCTCTAATTGTTTATTAAACCTTCAATTTGTTTGTTTAACATTCAAACGCGTTCTAGAGTGAACATATAACTTGCATTTTAAAGACAAATCATAAGCTAAATATCTAAAACTACAGCTGAACGTGATTTTACTGAGATGTGCATCAACAAAAGACTTATGCATACTATAAAACGTGATTTTCCAGTTTTGTGAGTCAATATGCTAAAAACTCATGTTTAAATCTAATCCTAAATCGACAGGCTTGTCTCATACAAATTATGATTATGTGCACATATTAGTGCTACTTCCTGATTAAAACATGTAACTTAAGCTATCAATTTTTTAAACAGCATGAACCTACTACCACTGAGTGTCGTGCTACAACACTCTGAGATTTAGAACAATCCGAAACAAATTAAAAGCAGCCCAGAACAGTCCTAGTTATACAAGCCATCCTAATTAAATCCATCAACAAACATCTACAAACTGATTCCCAATACAATCACACAGCATAATCCTAATAGAGTCATGAATTAGACAACATATTAATGACATCAGGCAAGGGGGAACGAATAGCATTTTACTTCAATTGCAATGCTTGAGATCTACAAGAGGTGTACCTGGGAATTTGAACACAAAAGAAGGATAAGGAGTCAGCAGTAGTAGTCAATAATCAACAGCAATGATTCAACAACCAGCAACAGCTTTGAACTAAATGTGACCCAGGACTGATATATCAGCTGACCAGGATTAATTATAACCCATAGATCACCCAAAAATAGCTCGAATTCATCCAAAACGAACTAAACAATGCAAATCCACACTACAACTTGAAGCTGAGCTAAAATTGCAATGAACAGTAGTATATTTTTAGATTTTTGGTTTTCTATTGTTTTTGGGTTTTGTATTTTTGAATTTCGAATTGAAAACTGAAAATTATAAGAAGAATACTATTCTTGATGGCTGGGATCTCTGGGATTTCTTAGGCTGAAAGCTCTTGGAATTTTCAGAGGGTCTAAACTTGTGAAACAAGGCAATGGGTGTGCCTTTTATAGGCAAAACTAGGGCTACCTTCAGATTTTTTTTTTCTTTTTAGTCCTTACCCATTTTCAGCTTTTAGTCCCTTATTTTTTAACTTGTTACCCAAGTTACAACACCTATTTTATTGAAAACTATACTAAAGTCTATTCTAGAAAGTCCTCTACCCATTACAATTCCTATACTATCCCTTCCCTACTTTAAAAATTACTATTCCTAATAAAACTACCTTTTTCTATGCCTAAATTACCCTTGATCATCCCCTGATATTACTGACCAAGTTACACCAGTCCATTACCTATAACCAAACAATCCGTTCCTAAGGCTAATCACACTAGACAACTCAGCTAATCCAGGGGTTGAAATAATTAAAATCAAATTGCGGCAACAATCAGGAATCAACTAACTGACCCTAGAATCCAAACACTTAAACGTGTATGTCTACTGGGATTGAAGAATACTAATGTAATTAAACTAAACTAAACTAAATGATTACCATTAAACAATAACACAGTAGAGGCTCAATTACTGAAGAAAAGAAAAATGAAATCAAAAGGCTCTAAAGAGTTAAAGATTATCAAAACGAATTTGAACAAGCATGCAGAATCAGAACTTACCAATTTTGGGCACTCGATTGACTATGGGGCGCATTCTGACCAGCTTGTTGTGAATCCTCCGGGATTCTTGACACGTAACATCCCTAATCGTGTGTTTTCCAAAAGAACACACATGATTAGGGAAGTTATGGTCGAAAATCCCCAAGATTTTCTAATTTAGGGTTCTGCCGGATTTTGATCGGATATTTGGGCAATTCTGGCCATATTTGAGACATGTGGCTATGGGGGTTGGATAGAGGAGGTCAAGGCGGTCCCATGGTGTTAATTTGGGACCGTTTGGCATAACCGGCGACTTGGCCGGAAAACTTCGAACGGATATTCGACGAGTTCCAGTGATATTTGAAAGCAAAGGCCAGTGGATTTGGGTAGAGGAGGAGAAGGGGAATCTGGGGTGTAATTTTGGGGTTGATCGGAGCATCGCCGCCGGCGGCGACGATTTCCGGCCGGCGGCGGACGGCGGAGGAACGGTGGCAGATGGTGGGGTTAGGGCGGAGGACGCCGGCATTACAGGGGAGGTACGAGGAAGATAAAACAATGTTTTAGATTTTTAGGTTAATTTCGGACAGTTTTATGGGATGTTTTGGGTTTATGAGGGCCGTAGGATCATGGGGACTGGATGGGCGAGATGGAGTGATGCCAAACGGCGTCGTTTTGCCATGGGGAGGGGACTGGACTGGGTTGACGATTTGGGCTGGTCTGGCAAAGAATTGGGCTGGGATTAATTTTGACAGTGGCCCAATCTTGGTGGCCTGATTAAGCTTAATGTCAATTTATTTTATTTCTTTTGATTTTTGTTCATTTATTTATTTTTGAAATTTGTTAAATGCAAAATTAAAAGTAAAACCCCAAATTAATTCCAGAATTACACTAACTCCTAATTCAAAAGTAAAATAAGACAAATTAAAAGTATAAATGCGAAAGAACAATTTTGTTATTTTCTTCTTTACTAATTAATTCTAAAATGTGAAATTAGAACCTAAAACAAATGCGGAATGTATTTTTATATCTTCCAGATGAATTAAAATGCACAAATAAAAATGCAACAATTACCAAAGAACGCCACAAAATTCACAAGAATTTATAAAATACTAGAAAAATTATTTTGTTTGTAATTTGGGAATTACTGCTTAGGGCAAAAATCACGTGCTCACACACCTTAGTATCAATTACATTGAATATGGGAAACATAGGACACTAAAAACCTGGTCCGATCTTGACCCGATAAGCCCGAACCCAGGCGGATCCAATTAAGCCCGAAATTTCTTAGCCCGCTACCAGCCCGATAAGTCCGCCCACTACCCAGCCCGCCCCACTAACCAGACGGGCTGTTTTTTTCCACGTCCAGCCCGAACTTGCCCGTCAGGTAAACAGGTATATTTTTTATCCTCCAACAGTAACTTATGGGTGAAAACTAGTTCCAAACGGTAGTTTTTTCGCCTCAGAAAGTTATATTTGGTCTTGTAAAAGTATGAGTAGTGTTTTCCAAGTTGAAAAACATTCAAATAAAAAGTTTCAAGTAAAAAACACCTCTTTTCCTTTTGCAAAAGTTTGAAGAAAAATAACAATAAACCTTTGGCAACGAAGTTTTCAAAAAATAAATCAATTTTTTTCCAAGAAATAGTCTCAAATAGTTGTGGGCGAATTGCACAGTTAGCCACTAATCAAAGATATCTTTACTAGTAATATATTTACTCTTTAGCCAGTGCTTGATAAATTTTTATCCGTCCGGACGAAATACCCTGTGCTAGACACGGGTGCTGTGTAAATATTAAGGACATGGTATCCTTAACTTCATGAATGCTGTGTAAATATTAAGAACAAAGTGTCCTGTCATGTCCTTAACTTCATATGTGCAGTGTAAATATTAAGGACATGGCGTCCTTAACTTCATGTGTGCGGTGTAAATGTTAATAATGTTAAGGACATAATGTCCTTAACTTATATTTGAACCTTTTGTTGTTAAACTTTAGGACCTTATGTCCTTAACTTCGTATATGCAGTGCAAATGTTAAAGCATAGTGTCCTTAACTTTATTAGTGTTGTGTAAATATTAAGGACATGGTGTCCTTAACTTCATATATGTACTGTAAATATTAAGGACATAGTGTCCTTAACTTTATGAGTGTTGTGTAAATATTAAAGACATGGTGTCCTTAACTTCATGAATGTTGTGTAAATATTAAGGACAAAGTGTCATGTCAAATCCTTAACTTCATATGTGCAGTGTAAACGTTAAGGACATGGCATCCTTAACTTCATGTGTGCAGTGTAAATATTAAGGACACCATGTCCTTAATATTTATACATCACTCATGAAGAAGGGGTAAAAACCTCTTTTCGTATTAATTTTAATAGAGTACTGGCTATTTTTGCTCAGCATTAAAAACACTGGATAAAAACTAAATACCATATTAAAAAGTGGCTATCTCACGCTATTTCTACAACAATTGTCAAGCGGCGAAGAAGTGAATTAAGAAATGGGCCTTGCAATGCGTTACTGTTTAACGGGAGAAATTCAAAAATAGCCAGATTTACAAGTGGTCATTTAAAAATAGCCACAGTTTCAAAAGTAATCGAAATTTAGCCACTTTTCATGTAAAGATAAACCTGAACGAAAACACTGTTCAAAATCCGGAAAATACTCCAGCATAATATACCGGAATTCCAGTATACTTATGCTGAAACTCCAATATAATATACTGAACCGGTCCAGCATAATATGCTGAAAGTTCATACACAGGTGCACCGATCTCCAGTATATTATGCTGGAACTTTCCCTGTTGCAACAAAATAGTAGCTATTTTTCAGTGACTCTTTTAACGCTGGCTATTTTTGGATGACCAGTCCAAAAACTGACTAGCCCGTACTATTTTTACCTGTTTAACGGCCCATATAGATTCAGCCCAACGGTGCAAGAGAGCATTTAGATGGGGTTCCATCTATGGGCTTTTCTGTGAAGCCCGTGTCAACTACACTGCTCGTCGAAAGAAACCAAAGTCGTACATGCTTTAAACCTTTACCTTATCTTGTTTTTCCTTGTTTCATTTTTCTTTCCTTCATTATTTTCTCCCGTTGATATTACATTGACTTTTGAAAAGGTAATTGGTAAGATAACCTTTTTCAGGGGCGGAACAGTGTTTACCCAAACTCTTCGCCGGAAAATTACATTGTATATATAATGTAAAATTGGATTTGTATCTCTATATATTATATTTTGAATCCCCTTCACACAACTTAAAAACATAGCTCAATGGTCAAGGAGACTCAAAATTTTGTTGGATTGCTAGTTCAATTCTCAATGGCTACAATTGCTTCTAATTTTTTCAACTTTTAATTTTTAACCCCCTTAGCGGAAGTCCTGCCTCCGCCACTACCTTTTTTCTATATATATTTTATTCTTACTAACTACAACACACACTTGAAGTCATTATTGACTAGAAGTGACGTCGAGACTAAATTTTTTCCCATTTCAGAAATATGAAGGACATTATTTAGAGTCAAAACTTTGCCAGAAGTCATTTTCAAAGTTATCTTTCCCGTTCCTTCAATTTTTGCAGTATCATAATTTCCCATAAAAATTGTTTGGTCGACTCCACCAGGAGCATAAGAAGTAAAAAATTCCTTGTTAGCACAAACATGGCGGGTGGCACTAGAACCAATTCACTATTCTCTGAGATTTCCGATCGAGTTGCATTATAAAAGCATGGCACACAATTTGTCCATTTTTTCCTTCATTTTTTCCATGTTTGTTTGATCCTTCTTCTTATCTTTCTTAGGTGCACGACAGTCCATAACCGTATGTCCAACCTTTTCATAATTATTGCACTTACCTTTGAACTTCTTCTTACTCGGGTTGTTCTTTGGTCCATACGGTTTCTTCCTCTTTTTGCTCATTGAAGCTTCCTCAACAATATTTGCTCCTATTATTGTTGAGTTTCCACGAGACTTCTTTTCCGCAGCCTTATTGTCCTCTTCAATCCATAGGTGAACAACAAGGTCTTCAAGCGTCATCTCCTTGCACTTATGTTCCAAGAAATTCTCAAAGTCCTTTCACAAATGGGGCAGATTTTCAATCAATGCAGCAACTTCAAAAGCTTCATTTATGACCATGCCTTCAATCATAAATTTAGAATTAGTAATATGATAAATGATGAAAAATGCATATTTTTAAGTATGTTTGTATATTATTTCTTATGTGAATTACGGGAGATTACATATTTATAAACATCTAATATGCTCATTACATATTTATTGTGTGTAGGAATGAATTTGGATGAAAATTGGAATAATTGGATGATTTGAAGCAAAAATAAAGAGTAGAGATGCAAGACCTGGGAGCGTGCCACAAAGGGTGCATTGCATGAAATCAGGCGCGAAATGGCCTAGGAGATGAAAAAAAATGCGAAGTATGAAGGTTGGCACTAGACCTGGCACGCGAAAGGAACAAAGAAGAAGAAAATTAGCTGGGAGTGTGCTAGAAGTCGCGCATTGCACCAACTCTGGCACGCGACTCAGCGTGTCCTTTCTGAATTAAGAGAGATCAAGGAGGCCCCACATCAACCCTAATTGATATAAATACATCATAAAATGTTCTTTTGAAGAGGGAGACACTACTTTAGGGTAAGACAACACCCTTGAAGGCAAGAACACGCTAAGAGTAAGGAGGAAGATTCAACCATGAGTTTTTCCCCTTCTTCTTCCTATTTTTATTATTGGTTATGAATTTGAGTATTGTGTTTTCACATACTTTTATGAATAGCTAATTTATTATCTAGAGTTTTGATGGAACCTCTTGGAGGATGAATTCTTGTTATGTTTTAATATAATTCAACCTGAGGATTTATCTACTTGTTCAACTACGTGCTTATGACAGAATGGCCATCGATTAACTGTGCCTATTTATTATGTGTTGCTTGAGAAATGATATATATTTAGGTGGTTGTTGAACAACGTCACTCCTAAGGTAGGGATTAGAGATAACGAAGCTTTGACGTGATCCTAGTGAGCGGTGAAGAAGTGCGAGCTAGCATAGTTCGAGAGAATATGACTAGTACATTATTGTAGTTGCTCGAGAGAGAATTACGATAAGTCGAGTGCTCATGATCAGTAGAGAATACTTAGACGAAATTGTATGAGACGTAGCAGGAAGGAGTCCGACAATTGGGGAAATCATAACTCTAGACCTCCTTAATCTTGTCTCCAACCTTTAGTATCTTTAGTTGCTAATTTATTATTTTACTTTGTTAGTTAATAAGTTAGATATAAAAATCTTAATATTATGTCACGACCCCAGTTCACCCTCCATGAACATGTCGTGATGGCACCTAGTTCCTACAACTAGGCAAGCCTAACAGTGCGGAATAACAAATTAACATTTGCGGAATAATTAATTAAAACTGAACATACGGAAATAACAACTGTATATAAGGCCACTCGGCCTAAACAACTCAAAAATATGCGGAAGTCTACAACTAAATCCCAAAACCCGGAAACTCACGGGAAACACAGGCTAATAGAATGTAGTGATCTGCTCTACACCAGAATGTCTAACAACGTGAAAGGAAAGAAAGGAACTATCTGCTAAAGCCGGAATAGAGTAGAGACTCCTGGTCTGCGGACGTAGCAGATATACCTCAAGTCTCAGCTAGAACTCTCCACCACGAAGATGATACACCTGGGAGGAAGTACCTGGATCTGCACATGAAAACATGCGCAGGAAGGGCATGAGTACACCACAGCGGTACTCAGTAAGTGCCAAACCTAACCTCGGTTGGGTAGTGACGAGGAAGGTCAGGGCCCTACTGAGATAACATAATAAATAATGAGATAACAGAAACAGTTTAAATAAAGTCTACAACGAGAATTCTAAACCAGGTAAATAAGGAAGAACAGTAATAGAAAGCAAGGTACAATACAAGGAAAATTGCCCTCAACAAGGAATAATAGCCGGGGATCTCTTGGATCTCTTGGTATCCTCATCATATACACTAGGGATCTCTTGGTATCCCGAGGATCTCTTGGTATCCTCATCATATACACTAGGGATCTCTTGGTATCCCGAGGATCTCCTCATCATATACACTAGGGATCTCTCGGTATTCCGAGGATCTCTTGGTATCCTCAATAAGTAAGCCGGGGATCTTTTGGTATCCCAGTATATATATATATAGAAACACATGTGCCAGGGATCTCTTGGTATCCCGCACCCTCAGTCCAGAATATCTCAAGTACAGGGGGATCTCCCGGGAAGCCGTCCCGTAGTCCCAAATTATACACACAACAACAAGCAACTCATAATCTCAGAATAATGTTAAAAGATCAGGACAAGAAATAGTAAATTCTAGCCTAACATGCTCCACAGAGTACAAATAGCACAGCTAAATAATTAGCAAGTAAGCCAGATAAACATGAGTCTCTAAGCTAGCACAGGTATAAACTTACAGTTTAAAATGAACAAGTAAACATGAAATCTCAATTTAAATACTTCAAGTAGAAACGGGTTTACAACAATTAGCTCAAGTACGCGCTCGTCACCTCATGTACGAGGCATTCAAATATTCAAAGATCATGTCCTAAAGGGAAAAGTCCCCCACACAAGGTTAGACAAGCCACTTACCTCGAATCGGCTCAATATCAACTAGAAAACACGCTCTTGCCACGAGTATCTGACTCCAAATGGCTCAAATCTATTCAATTCAATTACACATCGTAAATAACATCGCAAACACCTGGTTTTGCTAATAAATTCAAAGCTACGGCGTAAAATTAGGTGAAATGACCAAAATGCCCTTTAGGCCAACGTCTCGGAATCGAATAATTTTCACATTTTTAGAACCCTCGTATTCTCTCGAGTCTAACCATATAAAAATCTCCCAAATCGGAGGTCAAATGCCCACTCAAAACTCAATAGATTAGGCAATGAAGTTTTGCCCCAAATTATCCAATTTTTTGATCCTAAATTTGAATTCCAATGATGTATTTAAATATATAATGATGAAATATAACAAAAAGGGACCAAAGAAACGTTACCCAGTGATCTTCTCTTCGAAACCCACTCAAAATCGCCTAAAACCGAGCTCTCAATTGATTTCTCCAACTTATGAAATTAAAACCCTTGAATTTCTATATCTGTACAGTGAATGCCGCTTCTGCGGTCTAGGGACAGCTTCTGCGGTCCCGCCTATGCGAAACACTAGCCGCTTCTGCGGCTTCTTTTAAAAGGTAAGACCTCCGCTTCTGCGGATAAATAACCGCTTCTGCGGTTCCTGAGGGGGGGAACAAACTCGCTTCTGCGGTTCCCAAGCCGCAGAAGCGAAAATACCAGAAGGAACAAAATACCAGCTGCTGCAAACGTAAAAATTTTCCTCCGTTAACCACCCGGAATCATCCCGAGGCCCCCGGGACCTCAACCAAAAGCACCAATACCACCTAATACCTTATTCAAACTTGTACCAATCTTGAAAACACCTAAAACAACGCCCGAAACCCGAATTAATCAAAGATTCAAGCCTAAGAACTTCAAATTCCTTCCAAATACGATTTCGATCAAAAACCTAACCAAAACACGTCCAAATGACCTGAAATTTTGCACACACATCCCAAATGACATGACGGAGCTATTGCAACTTCTGGAATTCCAATCCGACCCTCGGATCAAAAATTCACTATCGGACCGGAAACTTCAAAAATTCAAACTTCGGCATTTCAAGTCTAAATGAGCTACGGACTTCCAAAATACATTCCGAACACGCTCCCAACCCCGAAATCACCTAAAGGAGCTAACGGAACCATCGGATTTCCATTCCGAGGTCGTCTTCACACTGTTCCGACTTCGGACCATTTTTCAACACTTAAGCTCTATTTAGGACTAAGTGTCCCAAAACACTCCGAATCCTAACACCGAACATCCCGGCAAACTAAAATAGCAGAAATGAACTTAGGGGAAGCAGTTAAGGGGGGATCGGGGCGTAAATTCAAAAAACGACCGGCCGGGTCGTTACATATTATAACTTAGGAATTGTTCGAGCTTGCCTTATTGGTGATATTGAATAGTTATAACAAAACTTTAGTTCTCTGTGGGATTCGAATCCGGACTCTTAGACTGGATTATATTTGCAGCGACCGCTTATCCTTTTAAGGACTAGAGTTAGGCATGGTCAAATTTTGGCGCCGTTGCCGGGGAACTAACCGTGTAGTTGTAGCTGTATATATTGCTAGATTTCAAGTTTGAACTTTTATTTTATTTTGTTCCTTTTTTAATTTTATTTTATTTTTCATGTTGATTTGAGAAATATGACATCTTGGAATTATGGGAGTTTAGGTGTTGGTCATTCTTCTTTTGATCCTTATACATATTGCAAAGAAAACCACCCGTGGCAAAATTATCAAAATGTTCCTAGGAGCGAGTTATGGGCATCAACTCAATCTTACTTGAGGAATGTGTGTGATGTGTGTGGTGGTCAAGATGGTCACTTTCATGGTTGTGCTTATATTTCTTATTCTCCCTCAACCGCTTATTATGATGGTTCTACTTTTTCTTGTGAAGTTAATAGGAATAAAGAACCCGTGGATGATAACCTAAAAGAGATCAAGGATATGCTAAAGTGCCATGTGGAACAAAATGATGAAAGGCAGTTGCAGGTAGAAAGACAAGAGGAAACTATTCACAACTTGAAGGCTCAAGTGAGTCAACTGGTTGAAGCTTTTAATACTCAACAAGCCAATATTTTGAATAGTAGCCAAGAAAAGCGCGAATTAGATGCAGAAATTGAGGTGCTAATGGAGGAGGTTAGAGTAGAACACGAACAATCTATCCAACTAGAATTTGAGGATGCCGGTATTGAAGAAGTAATACTAGATTCAGCCAAGGATATTGATGATACAAATTTAGTTGACTTTAGTGTGATTGGTATTGAGGATGTCGATAATCTTGAAGTTCAAGAATTTGAGTGTGTTGGACCTCATTCCAAACACTTTTCTACGTTATGTTTAGATGGTGAAATGAAAATTGATCCTTATGAGCATAAAAATGAGTCAACGAAAGAGGTAGATGAGCCTTATATTTTGAAATTTTCAAGGCCGTCTAGGCAAGATGACACTTCTCGGTCGAGAGCCAAAAAGTGCATGAGAATTTATTTAATTTTTGGCTCGCAAGAATATGTACTTCCCCAAGAGCATAATTCATAAGCTTGAATCAAAACTAGGGGTCAATTCATAAGCTCGAGGTGGAGGCAGAAAGTGATTCACGTCATGCCGTTACGTTAAATCAGGCGCTTGTTGGGAGGCAACCTAACTTTACCTCTTTCTTTTATTTTTAGTTTTTTTATTTGTATTCTTTTTGTAGTGACATTGTTTTGTAGGAGCACGAAAAGCAAAAGCTATTGGAAGGATGCAACATCAAGCCATATTGTTGGAAATAAGTGTGGGGTGCCCGCACAAAGGGTCAAGCCTGGGATAAGTCTGAGTACCCCATGAGTTGCTAATGCTTTGGCCTTTGGCCTACCAGGGAGTTTTTCTTTTACCCTCTTGTATTTTTTGGTGTGTATTGGGGACAATGCACAATTTTAAGTGTGGGGTGAAGAGATTGTTGTGTGATTTCCTATGCTATTTTAGTTGTATTATTATATGTGTGTTGAAAATAATCAAAAACAATAAAAATCCCTCTTGATTTTTCTTATGGACACGGTTCTTTTCTAAGAGATGACTCTTTGAACCGGGTAGTAACTTTTCTTTTGTAGGCAGAATTTTCAAAAGATTTTGGACTTTTTCCTACGATGGACATCCTAGACAGTTTTCTTGAGGGTTTAAAATCTAAAGAAAATTACAAAAAGATTTTTGTTTCTTTTTTTTAGCTGATAATGGAATGGGAAGAACTTGAGTGTCTATGTTATTGACATGGTTTATATCGGGGCTTAGAAGTGGAGCATTTGGTGCTGAGTACTTTCTTCTTGATTCTTGTGACTATATGCCTTGAGAATATATGTGACTTTATTTTGACGCTTGGGCTCATTTGTTGACTCCTGTTGTTACTTCCTAGTGTTTGGATTATATGATGACTGTGCTAGTTGCTTTAACTTGAGAGTCGGGTCGAAGCCGTCCTGAGTAAGTCATGTGCATTGTGTGAGGTGAGATTTTTGTTGTTCTCTATAGATGCCTTGTTAGTCTAGAACTTGCCCCGTGTGTGAGTTGAAGCAAAATGATTAAGTCTTGTGAGTTGAGGAAATGATATAGGCATTTCTTTGATTGACCCTTGAGTCTATTTGCCTACTAGTGATAACATTATCCGTAGTCAGTCCTTTTGAGCCTATAGACCTTTTTCTTTGGCACCCACATTACGAACCAACCCCTATTTTGTTCTAAATCGTATCTTGTTTACCCTTTACCTCCGAAAGCACTTAAGTCGCTGAAAGAGTAAAGAAAGATATTCCGTAGCTTTTTAGTGGAACCATAGAAATGTCGACAAGGTGCACTTGTATTTAAAAGCCTTACTCGCCAGAAATACCAAATTAAGGAGAGTGAAAAAAAACACAAAAAAAAAAAATATGAATGACACCTCCCATATCTTTGTTTGAGCTAGTGAGTATCTATATGTTGATGTGCTTAATGAAGAAAGGGTTAATTGTGTGTGGTTTCACGGCAAAATATTGAACTGGTCATGACAAGAATGTGCTTGAAAGTGTGGTGTATTAAAGTGCTTAGGAGGGTTAGTCACTATTTTCCTATATATATATATATATATATATATATATATATATAAAAATTCTACCCGTGCCTTAGCGTACATTACAACCAGTAAAGTCCTACTTGATCCTAGACTTACAAGCTTAAATTAGTCGAGTCCTACACTACGGGGCAAGCCTATGGTACAAACTTGGGTGGCATATGAGTTTCTTTGCGAGAGTGACTGAATTCTTTCAATATGTGAGTCCTTAGCTTAAATTATACTTGAAGTCATCTTTGAGTGTGCGGACTGATTACTCTCTTTGCTTTGTTGGTGAGGGCACACGCTTTACGACGGATTGGTAAAGAACTCATATCTTTAGTTGGCATAAGAAGTGAGTATTATAGAGGAATGTAGTGGAGTCAATTTTTGAGGCTAAGATTTTAGAAGAGTCACACAAATATTTTAAATAGTCTTGGCATTGGTATAAAAATGAGGAAAGATGTCAATAGCCCTTATGTTGGGTTCTAAGCGTTGATATAAACCATTGTCATTGAAATGATACTTGAGTGTGTTTTGGAATTGTGTTACTTGCCGATATGCTTAATTTTAAGTTGCTCGAGGACGAGCAAGAGTTTAAGTGTGGGGTAGTGATAAATGATGAACAATGCATATTTTTGAGTATGTTTGTATATTATTTCTTATGTGAATTGCGGGATATTACATGTTTATAAACATCTAATATGCTCATTACATATTTATTGTGTGTAGGAATGAATTTGGATGAAATTTGGCAATAATTGGATGATTTGAAGCAAAAAAAGAGTAGAGATGCAAGACCTAGGAGCGTGCCACAAATGGTGCATTGCATGAAAGTAGGCGTGAAATGGCCTAGGAGATGGAAAAAAACAGCAAAGTATGGAGGTTGGCACTAGACCTGGCACGCTGTCACGACCCGAATTTCCCACCGTCGGGACTGTGATGGCGCCTAACATTGTACTCGCTAGGCAAGCCAACGTCACAGATTATTTCACCTTTTGCCTTTACCTTTTAACAAATAAAAATTTACTAAAATAAGTCAGCGGAATTAAATGCGGAAGAACACAGTTTAAAAGATTATCCTTATAGTAATAACATAACGCAATAAATTCCACCAAGAACTGGTATCACAACTCACGAACAGTCTACGAATACTACAAATAAGGGTCTGAACAAAAGTTTACATCTGTCTCGGGAATAGACAAAACAGAAAATGAAATAGGATAAAAGAGGACGCCAGGGCCTGCGGACGCCTGCAGGACTACCTTGTATCTCCGGGAAGCAGTGATAGCAACCAACCTCACGATCAGCCACTAGCTCCAAAATCTACATAGAAAGTGCAGAGTGCAGTATCAGTACAATCAACCCTATGTACTAGTAAGTGCCAAGCCTAACCTCGACGAAGTAGTGACTAGGCTACGGCAGGGCATACAACATATACAACCTGCAACAGTTTATACTAAACAGAAAGGAAATACAGAATGTAATAAAGCAATAACTGACATTAAATAAACTCGGAACCCAGATGTTCTACTAGTATTCAGCTATAACCAATCCTTAAGGGTGTTTCAACAACACATTAATGGGCCTTAACGGAAATGAAAACATAATAACAATTGATGCGGCGCGCATCCCGATCCCAACAGATAAACAATAACAGTAACAATATTCACCCTTATTCCTCCTTGTTGCGGCATGCAACCCGATCCCACCTGTCCACCCTTATTACTCCTCAACACATATCACCCTTATTCCTCCTGTTGCAGCGCGCAACCCGATCCCACCTATCCAACCTTATTACTCCTTGTTGCGGCGTGGCACCCGATCCCACCAGACAATCACATTTCACCCTTATTCCTCCTGTTGCGGCGTGCAACCCGATCCCAATATATATCAGCACCAATCACAAAAGAATAAAGACAAGAGTTTCACAAACTAACTCAAATTCTCCACATTACTTATACTTCAATCCACACAATGGAATATCATTACGATTATGAAACTTCACCAATGACAACTACTCAGCGAGACCAACCAAGGTGCACCACAAGGCACAAATAAATCAATATAAGCCAACAGGGTAATAAAATAAAGCTACGAAACCAATAATACTTCAACGGGAACATCAACAGTTAACATGAATCAATTAAATAATTCAATAAAGAGAACAACAGTCAACATGAAGCAATTAGACATGGAAACATTTATGAGCAAGTAGCAATAAAGGTAGGAAAAGCAAGATATAGGGAAACGGGGAAAGGAAACGGGCTAAACAAGTAACTTGGTGACGCATAGGTACTCGTCACCACACCTATATGCCACACACATGATATTTCACATAGCAAGCAAGTCAGGGATCCCTAGTCCCTCAAGTCAAGGTTAGACCAAACACTTACCTCAAGCCAACGGGTATCTCAAAGCTCAATCACCGCTTTACCTCTCGATTCCACCAAATTCACTTGTATCTAGCCATAATTAACTTAATAACATCAATAAACGCTAAAGAAACCAATTCTAATGCATAATCAAAGATTCCCCAACATTTTTCCCAAAAAGTCAAAAATCGACCCCGGGCCCGCTTGGTCAAAACTCAAAGTTCGGACCAAAACCCGGTTACCCATTCACCCTCGAGCCTGGATATACAATTGGTTTTGGAATCCGGCCTCAATTGAGGTCCAAATCCCCCAAATTCGAAATTCCTAAATCCTACCCAAGAACACCCAATTTCCCATGAAAAACCCTGATGCCTTCGCAAATGCGAGGAAAGTGTCGCATTTGCGATCACAGACCTCGCAATTGCGATCAGTTCCCCTCCCAGACTGCCTTCGAATTTGCGAAGGTTTGTTTCGCATTTGCGAACTATGCTGGCCCAGCCTTTGGATCGCAATTGCAATGAAAGGCTCGCAATTGCCAAGCTTGTGAAGCTCGCAATTGCGAAGCCTGATCTCGCAATTGCGAGATCAGAGGCCTGCAACAATACCAGATGCAGCGGCAGATTTTTCTAAGTCCCAAAACACTCCGTAACCTATCCAAAACTCACCCAAGCCCTCGGGGCTCCAAACCAAACATGCACACAAGTCTAAAAACATCATACGGACTTGCTCGTGCAATCAAATCGCCAAGATAACATCTAGAACTATGAATTCAACACCAAAACTCATGAAATTTCAAGATAGTTCAAAATTTCTAACTTTTCAACCGAAGGTCCGAATTACATCAAATCACCTCCGTTTTTCACCAAATTTCACAGACACGACTTAAATATTATATCAAACCTATACCATACCCCAGAACCAAAATATGGGCCCGATACCAACGAGATCACACACTATTCCATTTTTAAAAATCCTTATATTTTCCAGCAAATAATTTTCTTCAAAAATTCATTTCTCGGGTTAGGGACCTCGAAATTCTATTTCGGGCATACGCCCAAGTCCCATATTTTTCTACGCACCCTCCGGGACCGTCGGAACACGGGTCCGGGTCCGTTTACCCGAAATGTTGACCGAAGTCAACTAAAATCATATTTTTAAGTCAAAAATCATTATTTCTTAATTTTTTTCATACAAAAGCTTTCCGGTATCGCGCCCGAACTGAGCACGCAAATCAAGGAGAGATAAAAGGAGGTTCTCAAGGCCTCAAAACACGGAAACGAATTCTAAAACAAAAGATGACCTTTTAGGTCATCACATTAAATCATTATTTCTTAATTTTTTTCACACAAAAGCTTTTCGGTATCGCGCCCGGACTTCGCATGCAAATCGAGGAGAGATAAAAGGAGGTTTTCAAGGCCTCAGAACACGAAAACGGATTCTAAAACAAAAGATGACCTTTTGGGTCATTGCACACGCGAAAGGAATAAAGAAGAATAAAAATAGCTGGGAGTGTGCTAGAAGTCGCGCGTTGCACCAACTCTAGCACTCAACTCAGCGTGTCCTTTTTCAATTAGGAGAGATCAAGGACGCCCCACATCAACCCTAATTGATATAAATACATCATAAAACGTCCTTTTGAATGGGGAGACACTACTTTAGGGTAAGACAACACCCTTGGAGGCAAGAACACGCTAGGAGCAAGGAGGAAGATTTAACCACGAGTTTTCCCCCCTCTTCTTCCTATTTTTATTATCGGTTATGAACTTGAGTATTGTGTTTTCACATACTTTTATGAATAGCTAATTTATTATCTATAGTTTTGATGGAACCTCTTGGAGGATGAATTCTTGTTATGTTTTAATATAATTTAACCTGTGGATTTATCTACTCGTTCAACTACGTGCTTATTTCAGTTGATTGAATTGCCATCGATTAACTGTGCCTATATTATGTGTTGCTTGAGAAAGGATATATATTTAGGTGGTTGTTGTAGGGGTGTCAGTGGATATTAGAAAACCGATGAAACCGGCCGAACCGTACCGCACCGAACTAATGTTTTGGTTTCTTTTTAAGAAACCGTAGATTTTTATATAAATCTATAACCGCACCGATAATTAGGGTAGGTTCTTTATTTTATAAAAATAAATCAAAAAATTACTGAACCATACCGAATAAATTTTACATGTGGAAAATATATTTATTTAGTAAGTTTAAAAACAATAATGCATTAAGTTTTCTTTGGGCCTTGGAATTATGAAAACTATTACAAGCCAACAAGTAATTAAACTCAAAATACTAATCCCTAAAACCTATTATGCTACTTCTACTTAAACTAAGTTATTTCAAGTATCTTTATTAGCAAGATACAAAGTATTCTAGTGATTATGAGTAGCAAACTATAATATATTGAATATATTTCTTTTCATATAATTCAGATTTATCTTTTTGAATATTTAATCTTCTATAGACTTTATTCTTGAGTCCCAGCTTGGTATATCTTTCAACTCGTGTGATTTATATTTTCTTTGCCTTTGTTTGATTTCTTTTACATTGTTGTAGAATAGTTGATGGATCTATACTCTAGCCATCTTTCTATTTTCTTTTTTCTTTTTTAATTCATCACCCATTAAACAATAAAAAAGTCTAGAGAGTTTTGCTAAGTCCTATAAAAGAAGGTATGTTATTGCATTCTACTTCTATTGGTGAATTTTACATGATATTAAAAAAAATACCGAAAATTAACCGAACCGTACCGATACCGAAGAGCAACCGACATGATTGGGACGGTTTTGAAAAGTTTAGTTTTTGTTATACATAATAGAATAACCGAAAAATTGGTATGTACAAATTTTATAAAATAATTGGCCGAACCAAACCATTGACACCCCTAGGTTGTTGAACAATGTCACTCCTAAGGTATATGAGAGATCAATACGGCGGGTTTAAAAGCGGGATTAGAGATAACGAAGCTTTGACATGATCCTAGTGAGCGGTGAAAAAGTGCGAGCTAGCGTAGTTCGAGAGAATATGACTAGTACATTATTGTAGTTGCTCGAGAGAGAATTACGATAAGTTGAGTGCTCATCTCAGTAGAGAATACTTAGACGAAATTGTAGGAGACTGTCACGACCCCAATCCCGGTCGTGATGGCGCCCAATACAATGCTAGGCAAGCCCAACCATTTCAACACTCTCAACCCAAATACGAAACTCGTTACCATTTAATAGAGTTAAATTATCAGTTAAACATGATTCCATTCCGTGATAATAGATAAAAACAGTGCGGAAAACCATAACAAGTACCAATACAACTCCCAACAGATCTGGTGTCACGAGTCTAGAGCCTCTAAATACAGCTGAGTAGCAAATTTATACATATGAGAGTCTAGGATGCGGAAAACAAAAAAAAAGGATAAAGGGAGAAATCGGGTCCTGCGGACGCTAGGCAGCTACCTCGATAACTCCGGTGACAATCTGGAGAGCAGCAAACAACTCTACTAAGCCTCCGGGATACCTGTATCTGCACACATGGTGCAGGGAGTAAAGTGAGTACTCCGACTCAGTGAGTAATAGCAATAAATAACGACTGAAAATAAGAAATCTCGTAAAAACACTACACAGTTCTATATCAAAACAGTAGCTGCAGTAAACAGCAGCTAAATGAAGAAGAACAGGTGAATATCCCTCAAACCAGTACACAATTCATTTATTCCTCTCAATGTCCAGTAATTTACTCGTACTACTGTGGCGTGCAGCCCGATCCGTACAGTATACTGCTGCGGCGTGCAGCCCAATCCATATATATATATATATATATATATAAAAATAAACTGTTGCGGCGTGCAGCCCAATCCAATAATAGTAGTCGACTGCGCTCACTGGGGGTGTGCAGACTCCGGAGGGGCTCCTACAGCCCAAGCGCTATAATACCTGCGGCGTGCAGTCCGATCCATATAATATATCACTGCGGCGTGCAGTCCGATCCATATAATATATCAAATACCCTCATTATGGGGTCCCTGACCCCTCTCAGTCAATATAGACTTGGCCTCTCGGGCCCGCTCAGCTAAGGCAGGGTTTCCAACCCCAGGTGTTCCTCATTTGGATTGCCAATTTCTAAAGCCGGTTCATATTATGTTTAACAATTAAGAATATGAGTGAGGGTATGATTTCGACAAGTAGAGTGAGGTCAACTAGTACAAAATACCCCCTAAGGGTTCTACAGATCGGCACAAGGCCCCAAACATGGCAACTAGCCCAGAATATACTGATATTAATTAAGTCTCGGTCAAAAATACAGTAGAGTCATCAATCGGGATGGACCGAGTCCGAATCCCCAGCAGTAACAAACCCTACGCTCATCATACAGCGTGTGTCTCATCTCAACATAGCACTACATAGTGCAAATCCGGGGTTTGAAACCCTCACAACATCATTTATA
>NW_017671016.1:296382-368985 GCF_001879085.1 Nicotiana attenuata
AAATCCTCTTATGCGAACGCGGGTTATACCACGCGAACGCGAAGCTTCCTCTTCCAATGCTATGCGAACGCGTCCTAATGATTGCCATCGCGAAAGCCAAATCCCCTCTGCAATAACTGCTGAAAACCTGCAACTTTTAAGAGCCAAACTTGGTCCGATTGACCATCCGAAATCACCCCGAGGCCCCCGGGACCTCAACCAAAAGCACCAACACATCCTAAAACATCATTCAAACTTGTTCCAATCATCAAAACACATCAAACAACGCTAAAACCATTAAATCACCTCGGATTCAAGCCTAAGTCTCTTAAAAACTTCCGAAATACGCATTTGATCAAAAACCCAACCAAAATACCTCCGAATGACCTGAAATTTTGCACACACATCCAAAATCACCTTACGAAGCTACTGCAACTCTCGAAATTCCATTCCGACCCCCGGATCAAAATCTCACCTACCAACCGGAATTCGTCAAAATACTAACTTCGCCAATTCAAGCCTAATTCTACACCGGACCTCCAAAATCAATTCCGATCGCACTCCTAAGTCACAAATCATCCCCCGAAGCTAACCGAATCACTGGAAATCACATCCGAGCCCTCTAACTCAATAGTCAACATCCGGTTGACTTTTCCAAAACAAGCCCTCCTTAAAGAGACTAAGTGTCTCGTTTCCATCTAAAACCAATCCAATTCGACTCGATCACCTCAAATACCGATATTGAAGCATAGAGAAACATGAGATGGGGGAAACGGGGCGGTAACTCACGTGACGACGGGTCGGGTCGTCACATCCTCCCCAACTAAAACAAACGCTCGTCCTCGAGCGGATCAAGAAACATACCTGGAGCCATAAACAGGTGAGGATATCTGCTCCGCATCTCCCGCTCGGTCTCCCAAGTAGCCTCCTCCACGGGCCGACCTCTCCACTGCACCTTCACTGAAGCTATATCCTTTGATCTCAACTTCCGAACCTGACGACCCAAAATAGCCACTGGCTCCACATCATAGGTCAAATCATCATCCAACTGAACAGTGCTGAAGTCGAGGGGTCCCCAACATACTTCCGGAGCATAGATACATGAAATATCGGATGCACGCTCGACAAGCTGGGTGGCAAAGCAAGCTCATAAGCCACCTCCCCAATCCTCCTAAGTACCTCAAAAGGCCCAATGAACCGCGGACTCAGCTTCCCTTTCTTCCCAAACCGCATAACACCCTTCATGGGCGAAACCTTCAGCAAGACCTTCTCACCTACCATATAGGACACATCCCGAACCTTTCGGTCCGCATAACTCTTCTGACGCGACTGTGCTGTACGAAGCCTTTCCTGAATCAGCTTCACCTTCTCTAAGGCATCCTGAACCATCTCTGTCCTAGCCTCCCCGGGCTCGAACCATCCAACTGGAGATCTACATCGCCTCCCATACATCGCCTCATACGGAGCCATCTGAATGCTCGACTGATAACTGTTGTTGTAGGCAAACTCTGCAAGCGGCAAAAACTCATCCCATGAACCCCCAAAATCAATAACACAGGCACGCAACATGTCCTCCAATATCTGAATAGTGCGCTCGGACTGCCCGTCCGTCTGAGGATGGAATGCTGTGCTCAACTCTACCTGCGTACCCAACTCCCGCTGAAATGTCCTCCAGAACTGAGAAGTGAACTGAGTACCCCTATCTGAGATAATAGACACTGGAACCACATACAATCGGACAATCTCCCGGATAAAGATCCCTGCCAGCCGCTCCGAAGAATAAGTAGTACATACTAGAATGAAGTGCGCGGACTTGGTCAGCCGATCCACAATCACCCAAATCGAATCGAGACCACTCACAAAATCCATAGTAATCCTCTCCCACTTCCACTCGGGATAATCATCTGCTGAAGTACACCGCCCGGCCTCTGATGCTCGTACTTAACCTGCTGACAGTTGAGACACCGAGCTACAAACCCCACTATATCCTTCTTCATCTTCCTCCACCAGTAGTGCTGCCTCAAATCCTGATACATCTTCGCGGCACCTGAATGAATAGAATACCGCGAGCCGTGGGCCTCCTCCAATATCAAATCCCGAAGCCCATCCACATTGGGCACGCAAATCCGGCCCTGCATCCTTAACACGCCATCGCTATCAATGGTCATATCCCTAGCATCATCATGCTGAACCTTGTCCTTAAGGACAGGTAAATGCGGATCATCATACTGGCGCTCTCTGATGCGGTCATACAAGGAAGACCGAGAAACAACACAAGCCAACACTCGACTAGGCTCTGAAATATCTAATCTCACCATCCGATTGGCTAAATCCTGAACATCAACCGTGAAGGGCCTCTCCCCAACTGGAATGTATGCCAAACTCCCCATGCTAACCGCCTTCCGGCTCAAAGCATCGGCCACCACATTGGCCTTCCCCGGGTGATACAAAATGGTAATATCATAGTCCTTGAGTAACTCTAGCCACCTCCGCTGCCTCAAATTAAGATCTTTTGCTTGAATAGATGCTGAAGACTGCGAAATCAGTGAATACCTCACAGGATACTCCATACAAGTAGTGCCTCCAAATCTTCAAAGCATGAACTATAGCAGCCAACTCCAAATCATGTACAGGGTAGTTCTTCTCGTGGGGCTTCAACTGACGAGAAGCATATGCAATAACTCTACCCTCCTGCATCAACACACATCCGATCCCCACTCTCGAAGCATCACAATACACAGTGTAAGAACCTGACGCTGATGGCAATACCAACACTGGAGCCGTGGTCAAAGCTGTCTTGAGCTTCTGAAAGCTCTCCTCGCACTCATCCGATCACACAAATGGAGCACCCTTCTGAGTCAACTTGGTCAAGGGCGATGCAATAGAGGAAAATCCCTGAACAAACCGGCGATAATACCCTGCCAACCCAAGGAAACTACGAATCTCCGTGGTTGAGGTCGGTCTAGGCCAACTCTGCACCGCCTCTATCTTCTTCGGGTCGACCTGAATACCCTCGCTGGACACCACATGCCCCAAGAAAGCCACTGAACTGAGCCAAAACTCACACTTGGAGAACTTTGCATAAAGCTTCTCCTCCCTCAATCTCTGTAATACTACTCGCAAATGCTGTGCGTGCTCCTCCTGGCTACGCGAGTACACCAATATATCATCAATAAAAACAATCACGAACGAATCCAGATATGGCCGAAATACACTGTTCATCAAATGCATGAACGCGGCTGGGGCATTGGTCAGCCCAAAGGACATAACAAGAAACTCATAGTGCCTATATCTAGTCCTGAAAGCAGTCTTCATAATATCTGAATCCTTGATCTTCAACTGGTGATAGCCTGAACAGAGATCAATCTTGGAGAATACCCTTGCCCCCTGAAGCTGGTCAAATAAATCATCAATACGAGGCAGTGGATACTTGTTCTTCACTGTCACTTTGTTCAATTGCCTGTAGTCAATGCACATTCTCATGGTACCATCTTTCTTTTTCACAAACAGAACCGGTGCACCCCACGGTGACACACTAGGCCGAATGAACCCCTTATCTAGGAGTTCCTGAAGCTGATCCTTTAATTCTTTCAACTCTGTTGGCCCCATACGATATGGTGGAATGGAAATGGGCTGAGTGCCCGGCACCAGGTCAATACCAAAATCAATGTCCCTGTCCGGCGGCATGCTCGGCGGGTCTGTAGGAAACACATCTGGAAACTCCCTCACAATCGGGACAGAATCAATGCTAGGAGTCTCGGCTCCCACATCCCTCACATATGCCAAATATGATAGACAACCCTTCCCAACCATACACTGGGCCTTTAGGAATGAGATCACCCTACTAGGAAAATAGTCAGTCATACCACGCCATTCGATCCTCGGTACACCCGGTATAGCCAGAGTGACTGTCTTAGCATGACAGTCTAGAATAGCATGACACGGGGATAACCAGTCCATGACCAAAATAACATCAAAATCTACCATGCTCAATAGCAACAGATCAACTCGGGTCTCCAGACCCCCGATAGTAACCAAACATGACCGGTATACATGGTCCACAACAACAGTATCACCCACCGGGGTAGATACATGGACAGGTAAAGCAAGACACCCTCGGGTCGTACCCAAATGATGAGCAAAATATGAAGACACATAGGAATAGGTGGAACCGGGATCAAATAAAACTGAGGCATCCNAATTATATTTCCTACCCATAGTAGTTTTTGTTGGGGATTTTTTCTTTATTCTCCAATTCTTTTTTATTTCTATGCTTCTTTTCTTCTTTTTTTTTCTTTCTTTTTCTTTTCTGCTTTTCTTTTTTCTCGTTTTCGTCTTATTTTTTTCTTTTTTCATTTTCTAATTTTATTTAACTTCTTTTTTTTATATTCTTTTTCTCTTCATAATCTAATTTTCCGTTTTCACTATTTTTTATTATTATTTTTATACAATAAGAAAAATAATTGATATAGTAAATATTTGTTCACCTTTTTTTTAGATATAACTAGTACAATATACCTTTTATTTTATTTTTATTTTTCATTTTTTAAATTCAATTATTAAACTGAAATAATATCAGTTGTCACTTGTTCTAATACACTGAATATCACATTGACTGCTGTTGAGCACCATAAATTACATAATCAAATTCTAAAAATATCAATACACACTCTACCATTAACAGTAATACAACTAGTTATAGAGCAAAAAAATATAATCTACGGCAACCAAATCTCCATATATACTAGTTAGAATAAAAATGATAATAAAATATTAAAAGATAGAACAAAAGTATAAGTAGTGAAAAAGAATTCTAGTACCATGTGACACCAATATGGTATATATGTATACCAACAGAGCATATAATTTCTCTAGAATATTGCTACAACTATCTACGACTATACTACTCTACCAAAACATTATAGAACGCAATAAAAGTATGAGAAAATTACATGCTCGTATTGCAAGCTAAATATTCGTAAAACAACTTGCTCATTTCATATACTAAGAGGGTATATAGTTGTATGGGGTCGTTCCAACAATTGCCTATAACTATAAAACTATTAATACACATAATTTATGTCCATCGGCACACAAAAATTCCAGCATTATTGCAACTCATGTTGATATAAATAATTTCACAATAGAATTCACTTAAAATGCAGCTAAAACAACCAAAACAATGTTCAAACTACCATATTTCTATTCTATTATATAGAAAAAGGAAGTGTGGTCGACCAAGGGCAAAATTGATATTTTGTTTGTTCATAAAAATG
This sequence comes from Nicotiana attenuata, assembly GCF_001879085.1. NCBI lineage: Eukaryota > Viridiplantae > Streptophyta > Magnoliopsida > Solanales > Solanaceae > Nicotiana > Nicotiana attenuata. Next base: position 301,638 of record NW_017671016.1, read on the forward strand.
GCTTCTCTCAAATATAATTCTATAAAAATCAAACATCACCGCTCTTTCGTTTACTCTGAAGTACTTTTTGCGAGTTCTCTTCATATTTCAGGTCAGATTTATTCTCAATTTTTCGCCAATTTTTTTTTTTCATAATTTCTTTCCGTTCTCTTCAAACTTCTGAATTTCACGGCTGAAAATTATTGCTGATGTTGCTGATGTGAACGTTTTTTGATTGTCATCCTCGCATAACTCCAATCTTTTCTTTTATAGTTGCAGATTTATTCTTCAAAAAGAAAACAGATTTGTGTCCTTCTCTCGATTAGCTTCGCCCTTATAGCCAGTAAGTTTGCCATTCTTTTTTCTTCTTTGTTTATTTCATTGTTCCCGTTATAATTTTTCTTTATTTTTAGTGGTTATTCATTAATACTATTTAGATGGGTCATTTGTATGAAACAAATTTTTTTTTGTGGCGGCTCAAAGTGTTGGAAGATTTGTTCTAAAAAATTCTCCATCTATGTTTAATATCTTTTTTAATATTTTTTAATGAGCATTTGCTCTTGTAATTCTATATGGCAGCACTTACGTTAAACAAAATTGTTTCAGCAGTTCAGAAATTGAAGAATTCAGTTCTTGAAGAGTGAAAAATTCTTTTTTATTTTAAATTATGGAAGTTTATGTGGATTGATTTACGTAAAAGAAGAGTATTCTGGCAACTCGGGTGGTGGGAAGATTCAGATTTTTAAGAATAAAATGTTTATCTGGCTTTTGCTCTTAGTTGTCGCGTGCATATTGGTTGCTATGTTCGACTGTATATAATTTTACTATTGTCTTTAGCCGTGTTTGACTACATATATTAGAATCAAGGAGTTTCTTTTCTATAGTACTGGATGTTGTCAAATTCTAATTTCAAATCTAGATGAAAGAGAAAAGAAATTGTTGTTTCTGGTTTGACATTCAGAGCATAACATTGAATAAATGAATGAAGTCGCGAATGACTTATGCTTGGTTGCGCACGCTGAATGATTATTATCTTGGATAATATATGTGTATTAACCGTGGTGTATCCATAATTTTTAAGTATGTTGTTGAAAAAAGTGATGCACTTTTCTCCTCCTGTTGGTTTATTCAGACCTAAAGAAGTCTTGAATTCTAAAGTTTAATGTCAAGAGAGATATAGATATCTTGAGAATTCCTTTGCCTCGGGGGAGTTCTCCAATTTATAACTGTGAGTTTCATCTATTTTATTATCCGTTACTTTAAAAATACTTGATTACTGATTAGCAACTTTGGTATGTATTTCTGTAATTTCAACTGATTTTAAATTAAACTTTTTATTTCTTTAATAACACACTTGTCCTTCACATTCTTCCATCTAGAATTCTCTATAGCTCAGTCCTCTAACTAGCTTTCTTTCACGATTACCTTGTTAATTGTCTACCATTACTAATGAGTTCTATCAGCAATCATCTACTATTGTATTAAATCTTTCTTGCTAACCTTTCCTTGTCCTTCATATCCTTCTTTAGAATTTGCATTTCCTTATATCTCTTCACGTTTCGAACAAAATTCTATATTCACAATTTGGGATTGTGTGTTACTGCTTGCTGAATATGTGTACTAATTAAAAAATACATCATGCAGGATGGAACATTTTTGAGCTGTCGAATTGCTGAATGGGATATTGAGGTATACCACTTTAACCGTAATTTTTTTGAAGGGTTTATATGGTTTTTATTTTCTAATTTATTTATCATCATTAATCAATTAAAGGTCGATAGTGTACTAATTTTGAGGTATAACCCTTTTGAAATAATAAATTTTTTTAAGATGCAAACATGTGAAAGTGTAATAATCGCTAATCTAAAATTTTTATGTATAAACCTCTTTTAGATTTTTGTTTGCATTGCCAACTACTTTCCACATTGATTCCTTATCTATGCTCTTAGAGTTATGATCTTCCTTCACCAAATTTTATGTTTTTCATTGTTTCTCTTTTGATTCTTCTTCCAAACCTCTTCTTGTATGAGGTTTGAAGTTTATCCCATGATCCGAAACTGAAGCTTTTTCACATTTACTTTCTCTATTTTACTATTTTAACTATTAAAATATTTTCAGGAGTAATATGCTTTATTGGTGTCACGATCCCAATCCCGATCGTGATGGCGCCCAATACAATGCTAGGCAAGCCCGACCATTACAACACTCTCAACCCTCGTACGAAGCTCATTACCAATTAATAGAGTAAAATTACCAATTTAACATGATTACATTCCGTGATAATAGTAAAAACAGTACGAAAAGCCATAAGAATACCAATACAACTCCCAAAAGATCTGGCGTCACGAGTCGAGCCTCTAAATGCAAATGAGTAGCAGCCTATACATGTGAAGTCTAGAATGCGGAAATAAAAGGGATAAGGGGAGAAATCGGGTCCTGCGGACGCCAGGCAGCTACCTCGATAACTCCGGTGACAGTCTGGACAGCAGCAAAATAACTCTACTAAGCCTCCGGGATACCTGTATCTGCACACATGGTGCAGGGAGTAAAGTGAGTACTCCGACTCAGTGAGTAATAGCAATAAATAACGACTGAGGATAAGAAAACTCGTAAAAACACTACGCAGTTCTATATAAGAACAGTAAGTGCATTAAACAGTAGCCAAACGAAGAAAACAGGTGAATATCCCTCAAACCAGTACACAACTCATTTACTCCTCTCAATGTCCGGTAATTTACTTACACTGCTGCGGCGTGCAGTCCGATCCGTACAGTATACTGCTGCGGCGTGCAGCCCGATCCATATAATATATCACTGCGGCGTGCAGCCCGATCCATATAATATATCACTGCGGCGTGCAGTCCGATCCATATGATATATCACTGCGGCGTGCAATCCGATCCTTATATGTATATATATACTGCTGCGGCGTGCAGCCCGATCCGGTATATATCAAATACCCTCATTATGGGGTCCCTGGCCCCTCTCAGTCAATATAGACTTGGCATCTCGGGCCCACTCAGCTAAGGCAGGGTTTCCAACCCCAGGTATTTCTCATTTGGATTGCCAATTTCTAAAGCCGGTTCATATTATGTTTAACAATTAAGAACATGACTGAGGGTATGATTTCGACAAGTAAAGTGAGGTCAACTAGTACAAAATACCCCCTAAGGGTTCTACAGATCGGCACATGGCCTCAAACATGGCAACTAGCCCAGAATATACTGATATTAATTAAGTCTCAGTCAAAAATACAGTAGAGTCATCAATCGGGATGGACCGAGTCCGAATCCCCAACAGTAACAAACCCCACGCTCATCATACAGCGTGTGTCTCATCTCAACATAGCACCACATAGTGCAAATCCGGGGTTTCAAACCCTCAGAACATCATTTATAACCATTACTCACCTCAAGCCGGCCGAAATCCTAGCTCGCTTTGCGCTTGCCTCGCAAATCAACCTCCTCGTGCGTAGAATCTGGTCAAAACCACAAGGAATACATCATAATGGGCTAAGGGAACATAACCCAATCGAAAAGACTCGAAAATTATCAAAAATTACGAAGTTGGCAAAACCCGAGCCCCAGGACCACTTCTCGAAAAATTACAAAATTCACATCACCGGATTCCTCGTCTCGCCACGAGTCTATACATATCAAATTTACAAAAAATTCGAGCTCAATTGCTCCCTCAAATCCCAAATTTTCATTTCAAAAGTCAAGCCCTAGTTCTTCCAATTTTACTCAAATTTCCATGAATTTAAGGGTTGATTCTTCAATAAAATGATGTTTCTAAGCCATAGGACTCACCTCCAATCGATTCCTAGTCAAAACCCTCTTTAAACCTCGTCAAAAGCTCTCAAGGATACTCAACAATGGTGGAAATGAGACTTGGTTCGCGGATGAAATGTTATTAAAAAACCTTCTGTCCAGCAATAATTTTCTTCTATGCGATCGCGGCCCTAGGCTCGCGATCGCGATGAGCAAATTCCCAAGGCTTCAAAAATGTTCTATGCGAACGCGACAGGGGCTCCGCGATCGCGATGCTTCACTTTCCAAACCTACGCGAACGCGGCTCATGAGATGCGAACGCGATGAATAAAATATGCTGCCCCCAAAATCCTCTTATGCGAACGCGGGCTATACCACGCGAACGCGAAGCTTCCTCTTCCAATGCTATGCGAACGCGTCCCAATGATTGCGATCGCGAAAGCCAAATCCCCTCTGCAATAACTGCTGAAAACCTGCAACTTTTAAGAGCCAAACTTGGTCCGATTGACCATCCGAAATCACCCCGAGGCCCCCGGGACCTCAACCAAAAGCACCAACACATCCTAAAACATCATTCAAACTTGTTCCAATCATCAAAACACATCAAACAACGCTAAAACCATTAAATCACCTCGGATTCAAGCCTAAGTCTCTTAAAAACTTCCGAAATACGTATTTGATCAAAAACCCAACCAAAACACCTCCGAATGACCTGAAATTTTGCACACCCATCCAAAATCACCTAACGAAGCTACTGCAACTCTCGAAATTCCATTCCGACCCCCGGATCAAAATCTCACCTACCAACCGGAATTCGTCAAAAACTAACTTCGCCAATTCAAGCCTAATTCTACACCGGACCTCCAAAATCAATTCCGATCGCACTCCTAAGTAAAAAATCATCCTCCGAAGCTAACAGAATCACCGGAAATCACATCCGAGCCCTCTAACTCAATAGTCAACATCCGGTTGACTTTTCCAAAATAAGCCTTCCTTAAAGAGACTAAGTGTCTCATTTCCATCTGAAACCAATCCAATTCGACTCGATCACCTCAAATACCGATAATGAAGCATAGAGAAACATGAGATGGGGGAAACGGGGCGGTAACTCACGTGACGACGGGCCGGGTCGTCACAGAGACGTAGCAGGAAGGAGTCCGACAATTGGGAAAATCATAACTCTAGACCTCCTTAATCTTGTCTCCAACCTTTAGTATCTTTAGTTGCTAATTTATTATTTTACTTTGTTAGTTAATTAGTTAGATATAAAAATCTTAATATTATAACTTAGGAATTGTTCGAGCTTGCCTTATTGGTGATATTGAATAGTTATAGCGAAACTTTAGTTTTTTGTGGGATTCGACTCCGGACTCTTAGACCGGGTTATATTTGTAGCGACCGCTTGTCCTTTTAAGGACTAGATTGGGCGTGATCATAATATAATTAATATCTTTAATCAAAATATTAATTCGGAGTCTACCTTTGGCAAGGAGGTCATGAACGATGATTTCCGTTCTTGGACTTGTGTTATGACAGACTTGCCGTCAACCATTTTAAAATCCAAAAAATTTATGGCAACAAACTTTTTAAGTCCAGTATATTCTGTCTTGTTCTTCTTTTCAAGAACATTACACAACTCTATCGAAGTTTCCACGATCTTATAAACATTATATATGCCATACTAAACTACTCAAAATATAATTTTTGCACAAGATGTCAGAATGCTTTCATGCCTCCGTAAGCACAAAAATGTTCATTGTGAGGAGTTCCTTCTGCCAATACTGTAACGTCCTCGCTTTCATGCCTCCGTAACATAAAAATCGTTCATTGTCAAGAGTTCCTTTTGCCAATACTGGAACGTCCTCACTGAAAAAGCTATGCAAATGACAACGTGAGGCTTGCTCTCTTCTCAATTCTTTAAGAGCTAGAAAAAGTGCTTCTATCTATAAGCACAATAATCTTTCTAATCTTTCTATCCAACGAGAGACAAAGTTCCTTTATAAAGGGAACCAATTCAAACTTCCATTTCCCTACATTTCTTTTCCCTCCATTTTCCCATTCACACCGGTTTTTAAGAAGATAACAGGAATTTCAATTTAATCAAATCAATGAATATCGGACGTCGAATGATTATAACATCTTTCATCAATTGTGAAAAGCAAACTGAAAAAGGGATACATAAACATGTTTTCCTTGTAACAGAAGACATGACTAAACATGAGTTTTATCCTCCTTTTCTCCCATTTTTCCGTTTTCTTTTCCTTTCACCAGTTTTGATTCTGGCATTTTCTTTACTTTAGGCAATAAAGGCGAAATAATACATAAGATCGACGTTGCATGTATAGATCTATTTAATAGTCTTCTTTTCTTTTTTAAGATAAGATCTACTATTTGATAGTCTACTTTGTGTTTTTGGACACTCTTCAGTAGCTTCTATTCTTGGACGATCACTCTCGTCAACATACTAATAATTATAACAAATAAAAAAAAGAAACTGCTTATTCTTTTCCACTATATATAATTTAATAAATCATAACACTTAACTTTTTGTTTAATAAAGTCAACGTATTCCGATTGCTTGATTTTATGTACCCTAGTGGAATATAGACTTGAATGTTCATCTATTTCATCATGGTGGATTTGATTGCAAACACCATAATCATTAAATTTATACGCGTGAAACGAATTTATATTAAGGGAAAATGACATTGTAAAGCCGCTCTCAAAATAATAGCCGAAAATATATATATATGTTATATACAAAAATTCTACAAATTTTATACATTTTTTGACTATAGAACGTAAATAGTCTGTGGTGCGGGCAAAAAGTGAAAAAACTCGTTTATTAATGTAGTTTAAGTTTTATGCGCTCTAAGAATTATTACTATATCTCAATTAAAAGCCAATTGCATTTAAGTTTGTACACTAAATAGATGGTGATAAAAAATAAAAATAAAAATAAAAATAAAAGAGAGTGAGTGATCTTCTAAGGCAGGGGCGGAGCTAGAGAAGAAGCTACAGGTTCGGACGAACCGGATAACTTTTGCATAGATTCTATACTTAATAAGAAAATTCATTAAATATGTACAAAGATTTAACTGCGAACCCACTAATTAAAAGGATATACGAGTTCGGTGGCAAATTCAGAACCTATAAATCTTATATCCTAGCTCCGCCTCTGTTTTAAGGACCATGCCTGGTCAGTGGGCCTAGTAAGGTGTAACAACCCATGGACCATTGTCTCGGTCTCTCTGAAGTCTGAACCCCAAAAGAGGTCCTTTTCTGAATTTTGCCTTGAACAAAATCCCACATCATAAATGGGAGGGAAAGAGTTAGGAAAAATCAAAATAATTGCTTACTAATCGCATAAATTAAAATAATTGATGAATATTTAATATATGTATAATCATTGTACGATATGTATATATTGTATATGTATAATCTATGTATACCAGTTAGAAAAAATAATGAATTTGACCGTCTATTTGTGTAAAGATCCCAAAAGTTAGAGGCTATTAAAAGGGCAAATTCAATAATTCAATCGTCAAGGCGCATTTTGGATTAAAAAAAAAATTAAAAGTCTAGGAGACAAAATCGTAAGGCTCCAAAAGTTTAGGCTAAAACAGAAAATATATGAGCAGTTGGGCTTGAGACGTGACAAATCTAGATAATATACCAATTTAGATGTTGAACAGAATTTAAAATTTATAACACGATCTAGTTTAACCTGCATAAATAATAACTCTGTAATCAAAGAGAATAATTTTCCCTATGTTATGATATAGAAAGGAAAAAACCTTGGACATTAATTAATCAAAATTTAAAGTTTCAAATTCGGTTTAATTATTTGTTAGCATGTGTACTCATCTCACATGGTTAACATAAAAAGGAAAAAGTAAACTCATATAGTGAATTAAGTATGAAAAAGTAGGAAAAAAACGATTTTTTTATAAATTTATTTCATTAATTTGTACGCTTGTATTGCTTTTCTAAAATTCGTCACATGAAGTGATTATTAGTATACACTAAGGTATAAAATCTTAATTAGTAAAATCTAACTTTAATTATATTATTCTCAGCCAGCTTTTATACGCTGATCTCTTGTCTCTCTATTTCTTTACTTGCAGTTTCTCTTTATTCCATTTGATGTTGCTTATGATTTAAGCTCTAATTGAAGGCTGCTCCCCTTATGATTCCCTTTTATTGAATACTAAACTAAATATTATTTAATTGATCTTCGTTAATTAAATTTTTAAAGGTAGGTGTACTAGGTAATCCACTTTATATGACTAGCTTTTTTAAAGGGGACACGTAATTTTGAAGTCTACTCCAAAATGATTATCTTTGTAATTAAATAAGCCAATAAATTTGCGTTTGTGTTTGCGTGGGACTATCACTAAAATTGTCTGATACTTGATTATCATGTGGGCTTTGGGACCATATTGATGAAATTAAATATATTGAGTTAACGGTGCTTTTATTGTCTGAAATAAAGTAAACGATTTTTTTTATTTTTAGTTAGTGATACTCCTCCCGGTCCGCTTTAATTAATTTTTAATTATTTTCAAACATATTAAAAAATTTACTTTAGCATTAATTAATAATAAAATTATTTATTAAACTTAATTTGTTCATTGAAAATATAACAAGTACTCTTAGGCTTTTTACTCCAATGGCAACTTTGGAAACAAGAAATTAACTCCTTCTTGATATCTGAAAAAAATCAAATATTATGAACCATAAAAGCCCAAAAATCAATTAAAGTGGATCGGAAGGAGTATTATTTTGGTAAAAAATTGTACATGTTTTAAAATTATTTACGAAAATAATAGAGTCATCCTCTGGTCATTGGGTATTTTATGGATTAGGCATATGGACCACTATAAATTAAGTATTAGCTTTGATGACATTAATTATCCTATCTGTCAGTCTAGCACTAGTCAATTTCCTTGGAATATGATCCGTATTTTTTCAGATATCAAATATTACAACTACATTTTTAGCAAAAAAAAAAAAGAAAAAAAAAGAACAAAAAACATCTGTAGTTTCATTATTGCAACATATATACAGAAAGAAAATCTTCACCCCTAACAACGGGATGTACAACAAATGTGGCACAATGTAAAATATCTATGAACTACATGTATCCATGATTCCTGTTTGACCATATAAATGTTTTTACTTTTTTCCAAAACAAATTTACTTTTTTCGAAATCAATGTTTTGCCATTAAATTTTCAATTTTCACTTGAATATGAATTTTAATATTTTTCGAAAATTTGAAAAACTCTAAATAGCTATTTTTTAAAATATTCACTTCAGATCACTCACAAAAATCCAAAAACAGTCCAAGATTATATTCATCTCCAAACGCAACTTTAATTTTTCAAATAACATTTTTACTTAAAAATAAAATTCACACTTTTCGAAATTTTATAATTCTTATGTCCAAACGCCTACAACTCCAAGTGAAATGATGAATTTACACTTCAATCTTGATCGAGAAGATAGAAATGTTCGGTCTCGGTTGGTTCAGAGTGAGTTTCCACCAATTGAGATGTGCCAAAAATTGAAAACTATGAGGAAATGGTGCTATCCTTATACTTTGTTTGTTGCACATATGGCCCCACCTTTTCTCACTCTTTTGCTGTTTGTCAACTTGCATTTTTCTTCTTTATGCTATCGGAAATAGAAATCGATCGTAAATAGAGTTTATTAGTACTTATTCCGTTCACTTTTACTTGACAGATATACTAAAATAAGTTTTATTTTTACTTATCACTTTACGAATATTAAGAGTAAAGAATTTTTTTTCTATCTTATCCTTAATTTATTAACCAACACTTCATGAATAATTAATGGTCAATTGTAGCTTTCCAATGCTCAATATTGAAATTCACAGAAAACTCTTCATCATCCCCCTTCGTTAAACACAAAAGTCCACTAAATCATCTTTTATTCTCTTCTTCTTTATAGTGAAGCATTTTTTATAGAGCAATGTTTTGGTGGGAAATTTTTAATTTCAAATACTTTAAAAATTAAAATAATGTTTGCCTCCAAAATTTGGCGAAAGATTTTCTGAATGGTTTGGCTCCTAAATTTACTCAATCATTTGGCTCCAAAAAATAGATTCAGGCTTTTAAACTAAAGAGATTGTCAAATGGATATGTAAAATGTTGACATCTATAAAAAATAAATGTACTTGAAACTTCATAGTGGCTTTTATAAATACATATGGGAATTTAGGTTCAATTATTGAGTATCAATTAATAGGGTTATTATGGTAAAATTATTATGTCAATCATTGTTTTTTAAGGGGCGTGAAAAATCAAAACGTAAAAAATAAAAGTGAACAGAGAAAATATCTTATAAACCACATACATCTACGTCACCCTTTATAAGATGTTTGATATAAAGCCTTCGAAAGGACTCTTTTTGTTTCTGCATATAATAAGAATTTCGTTAAGATGCCATTTTATTTTATTAAAAAGTTTAGTGGAAACCAAACACTAAATAGTGACAAATGAACACCACGTTAATTTGACTTTATAATGCATAGCTAGACGACGGTGACAGTCACAATACACATGGTATAAGTTTTGTTCACATCAATAAATACAGATCTCTTAATGTATATCCTTTTTAATAAAAAATTGGAAAAAAATAAATCAAAGTTTATCAATCCCGAAGCTGCTGTGTCAGCATTAACTCAAATTTTTAACATGTCCGTCACCCTATTTTTCCCTGACTGAAGAAAGATTAGTGCGCCCCTCCCCCCTGCCTCCCCCCCACCCTCCTCCTCCGTACACCCATCTTATATTAAAAATAACAAACAGTAATAATCCAAAAAATAAAAAATATATATATAAATAAACTTTAGCATAAGTGCTCACCATGTCACAAATCTTCCTTCCTTCTAACAAAAGTAACATCACCTTTTTCTTTTTTATATCACAACTTATGACTTTAGTAGTTTAGCCTAATAATTGCAGAACCAGAGATGGATCTACAGTGACATTCAATTCAATTATAGCTTTCAACTTGATATATATATATATAATTTTCCCGGAGAAAAAAAATTAGGAGAATGATGAAATATGGATAAATGAAAAGAAAATCCGAAGGTCAAAATCAAAATTTGGTATATTCATTAAGACATTAAAGATGAAATAGTAGTACATAAAATTCTCAGAGAATGAGAAAATAGATTAAGACCAAAATTTGAAATTAAAACCAAAGAAATGATAAGAACTAAATGGACTAGATACTTCATTGACGTATATACTTATTAATTCTCCAAAATTCAGATCCAATTGTCTGAATTCTTAAAAAAAAACATAAAAAACTTCTGTACCTAATTACCAAATATTTAACATACCAAAAGTAGTAAGGAAAAAAAAGTGCAATAGATACATACACTTTAATCTGTGTTATTTCTCGTGGAAATCCTCTTTTACCACCAATGATATACTGGCGGCATTCTAAATCCAGCTCACGTAGTTGAATCGAAAAAAAACCAAAGCCTTGTATTTTTTTCGATTTTCTTCAACCCCAGGATATGATGATCGATATTATTGCCTTTTTTCAGGGCAAAATCCATTTACAAACATCTTCTTTTTCTGTTTCTGCTACATCCAATAGAATTAACATCAATAACTCTGAGAATTTGCCTCTCATCTACTAATTTCCTCTTGGATAAAGCTACTTTTTTTGGTTTCTTGGGTGCAGGTGGACAGCTAAGATTTTTTGGGATAAAAAACTTAGGTGAAGTTGGTGTTAGACATTTATTTTCTTCACTAGTACTACTACTGCTGCATTTTTCTAGTGACACCGCAGCAGCAGTAGTTTCAGAATCCATAAACTTCAAATTCTGATTCCGTCTCTGTCCCTCAACAGTTCTGAAAAATGAATCAACTTCATCTCTTGCTACGATCTCGAAAAATTGCAACTCGTGATCTAATAATTTCCTTTTACAAGAAGGTATCCTTTTAGGTTTCTTTGGCGCAGTTGGACAGTCGAGAATTTTTGGGAGTAAAAACTGAGGTGATTTTGGTGTGTGACATTCATCTTCATTGCTAATAGTACTACTGCATCTTTCTTCTGTATTACTAGAATTTTGAGAAGTAGTAATCTTGATATTTGGTAATTGGCTTTCCAAGAAATCTTGTTGGAATTCTAGATCTGTGGACATGGTTTTTTTTTGGGCAGAGTTTTAGAATTCTAAGGAATTGAAAGAGAGAAAGAGAGAGAAAAAGGAAGATGAAAGGTTGAGGACAAGAAAATGGGAGGGATGTTTTTTATTTTTGAGGTTACTATATATATATAAATAAATATGGGTGGAAAAGGAGGGATAATATGGAAGCGTCCATTTCACGGTTAATTTTTTCTTTTTAACAATCATCATTATTTGTAGTTTACTAGTCTGACTCTGAATAATTTGGATTCAGATCGGGTAGAATCTATTAAAAGATATGTAACGATCCAATCGGTTGTTTTGATCGATTGCGTTCGGTACGGTATTTTGACGTCACGAGTAGCTTCACATAGTGTATTATGACTTGCGTGCATCATCTGTTCGGGAAGGATTTTTAGAAGTAACGTTCATTTGAGAAGCTTGAAGTTGAAAGAATTAACCAAGAGTTGACTTTTGAGTATTTGATCTCGAATTGGAGTTCCGATAGTTCCGATAGGCTCTGGTGATGAATTTGGACTTAGGCGTACGTTCGGATTTGAATTTGGAGGTCCGCAGGGTAATTTGAAGCATTTTAGCTAAAATTGGAAAGTTGAAGTTTTAGAAAATGGAGAAGTTTGACCCATAGTTGACTTTTATGATATCGGGGTCGAAATGCGATTCCAAAGTTTTGGAACAGCTCCGTTATGTCATTTCGGACTTGTCTGTAAAATTTGGGGTCATTCCGGGTTGGTTTGATAGGTTTCGGCACAGAGTTTTGGAAGTTGGAAAGTTCATAAGTTCGATTCATGGTGTGATTCGTCGTTTCGGCGTTGTTTGATGTGATTTGAGACCTCGAGCAAGTCCGTGTTAGGTTAAAGAACTTGTTGGTAGGTTTAGACGGGGTCCCCGGGGCCTCGTGTGCGTTTTGGATGAGCTACGGGCCATTTCCTTCTATTTTTGAACTGTTGTTTCTGCTATCTGGTATCCTTCATCGCGTTCGCGTCCTAGCTCTCGTGTTCGCGTAGTGTTAATTTATAGGGTGGAACATTTCCTCTTCGTGTTCGCATTCATCCTCTCACATTCGCGAAGTCCTGGTCTTTCCCTTCTTCGCATTCGCTTCTGTCCCACCGCGTTCGCGTAGTAGAAAATGGGAGCTGGGCACTGTTGGTCATTTAATCTTCGCGTTCGCGTCCTTCTTCCCACGTTCGCATAGGTTCCTGCTTCTTATTCTTCGCGTTCGCAGCCCTTTGCTCGCGCTCGCGTAGTGTCATCCTGGCAGCCTTCATTTTTCTTTTTCGCGAACGCGTGCATCCTTCCGCGTTCGCGATGCTTTATGACCTGGGCAGAATAAATAGTAATCTATTCTGAGGGTTTGCCATTTTCACCATTTTTTGAGTTCTAGAGCTCGGTTTGGGCGATTCTTCGTGGGTTTTTCGAGCAAAATGATTGGGTAAGTGTTCTTCACCTAGAATTGATTTTATTCCATGATTTTATCTTCACTTTTATCATTTAATTTGTGTTTTGGGTTGAGGAAAATGTTGGTTTTTGAAGAAAATTTCTAAAATGAATAATCATGATTTGAGGGACCAAATGGTATCGGAACTTGATAAATTTTGTATGGTTGAACTCGTATCTGAACGTGTATTTAATATTTGTAAAAAATTTCGGGTTCTGAGGTGCGAGCCCGGGGGTCGACTTTTGGACCGATTTTTAGAATTTGATAAAGATTGAGGCTTTATGATCCGGAATAGTTTCATATGTGTTCTATTTGTGCTTTGAAGTTATTTTGGTTAGATTTGAGCCGTCCGGAGGTCTTTTCACCCGAGAAGTTTATTTTAGAGTACCGATTTGTCTTCTTTGAGGTAAGTATCTTGCCTAACCTTGTGTGGGGGACTTTCCATTAGGATTTGAGTCCTCTATGCTAATTGTAGTCCGTGCACGCTAGGTGACGAGTGCTTGCTCGATCTTATTTGTGGAAAATTTACCTTTTAGGGTTATTAGGTCCTTATGATCACTAAGTGAGAAGTTATTCTGATATGTTGAGTTTCCTATTTGCTAATTTCACCTCTACATGCTCTATACGATGCTGTTAGCTCTTTTTTACCTCTTACTTGTTATTTGGCCCTTATTTGCCTTAATTAAAGTGATTGCCCTCCTTATTGTTTTGGTTATTTCTTAATTGTGAGTTCCTTTATGACTCCGTACATATATGCTACATGTCCAAATTATTGTGATTGCATGTGTAGTTATAACGTGCCTTACATGTCTCGTAAAGGTTGTTGCATTCCTTTGATTCTTACGTATTCTCTTGTTGATGTATATTCATACTCTTGGTGGTATAAATTCTTGTAATTGAGTTATTGAATTATTGTTGTTGATTTAAATAATGTACAGTGGGATCGGGTTGTACGCCGCAACTGGAGGAATAAGAGTGATATATTGAGGAAAAATAATGGTGAATTGATATTGTACGGTGGGATCGGGTTGCGCGCCGCAACAGGAGAAATAAGGGTGATATATTGAGGAGGAATTAGAGTGAATTGATATTATATGGTGGGATCGTGTTGCGCGCCGCAACATATTATGTTATTATTATGATATTGATATTATACAGTGGGATCGGGTTGCACGCCGCAACAAGAGGAATAAGGGTGATATATTGAGGAGCAATTAGGTTGAATTGACATATCTTGTATTCTGGTATCCCCTGTTTTACCGTATTGGCTTTAGTTCATTCGTGCAAGACTTTGATAATTTGTGTTTTTCTGGTTTTCACTGAGTTTTGAGGATCAAGTTATTTACCTTGACTTATTGACTTGCCGTCATCCCCTGACTACTTTTCTTGATACTATTATTCTGGTGAACTAATTTTCAAAGTAAATTTACTACGTTGAGTCATTTCCTCCTGTCCTGCTGAGTTATTAGTAATATAGTGATTTAAATAAAGGAATTAATATCATGCTACCTTGTATGACTTATAAATTAGAACTCGCCGTATATATTTCAGTATTACAAATTCTAATAATTGTTATATTTTATCTCAATTGGTTTCTCAACTAAATTTTCTTAACCCGTATGGGGTTGTATTCTCTTAAAAGGAATTGCTATTAAGTTGTAATTTAATAAATCTTATATTAAAGGCGATAGCTTATCCGATGTTGTATTTCTATTTGAAAAATGTTACTTCCTTCACTCAAATGATTTGTAAAAATAACTTCATCTTTTCTCGCTGATTTCCTATTTGGTTTAGAAACTGTAATTTACTTTATGTTATATAAATGGGACTCCTTGAACATCTTAATCTGCGTTTGTTACGGATATTATGTATTGAGTAGCACGTGGATTCTGTCGTGCAAAGTGAGGTGGAAATATGTGGGCATCAGGTGCCTTGTGTATTAAAGGTTTGGAAGTTGTGAATTTTGATATGAGGTTACGAGTATCGGGATGGTTGGAATTTGTGTATTAGAAACGATGCAATTGGTTGAGTTAATATCGCTTTTCTCTTATTTGATCACATATTACTTGTCTGTAGCCCAATCGTGTTGGTGTGTAATTACTTGGTTATTTTTGTTACCATCCGTATTTTCCCCTTACCGTCTCTATTGTTGTAATTTGATTTCTCCCTGCTATTGGTATTACCTTGTTATTTTTGTCCTGTTAGTTTATTATCATATCCTGTTCAATTTATTAGACCAGTAGGTGCCTTGACTGTTCCTCGTCACTACTCCACCGAGGTTAGTCTTGATACTTACTGGGCACCACTGTGGTGTGCTCATACTACACTTCTGTATATTTTTTTGTATAGATCCAGGTATTGATCGTTAGTAGCTGTGCGGATCGCTGCTGCGGAGACTCATGGTAAACCTGCTGCTCCGTTCGCAGGTCTCGGAGTCACCATCTATTGTACTTATTTCTATTGTTTCCTTTTGTTCTGGAACAATGATGTATTCATTTTATATAACTACTCTTAGAAAGACTTATGACTTGTACTACCGATTTTGGGGTTATATAATGCTTAGAGATTTCTATTTCGGAATTGTTCGAAGTTAGTAAATATTATCGTTATTTTTGTTAATGTTACGCTTACTTAGTCTTAGAAACTAGGTGCCGTCACGACTCCTTCAAAGGGATTTTGAGTCGTGACAAGAAAGTTTTCCTACTTATTAGAAATTTTTATTTACTAGGCTTGAGCACGAGATTATTAGTTAAGGATGAAGAAATTTCGTTAAATCGTACCACATCCTTTAGTATTGCATTTGAAGGTTAATCGAGTTTGACTTAAGTTGTTTATACGGCATATTTTTGTCGATTGCACGCAAGTTATAATTTTATTTTTTAAATTACTAAATTCGACTTTGCTACGAAGAGTTAAATGTTATGATTAGTGGCGGACTCAAATTTTTTTACTAAGAGGGGTCGAAATATATAGAAGTAAATACAAGAAAAAAATCAGGGGAAGTTAATAATAATAATAATAATATATATATATATATATAAACTATTTTTTTTTACCTAACTATACAATATAATTTTATAATAAAGGGATGTCAATTAACGCTCTTTAAATGCATATGGTTCCGTCACTGGTTATGACGTGATAAAAGTTTTATTCACTATTAGTGCATGGAACTTAGATTCAATTGAATGAGAAATGTATTTTTGGTATTTTGTAGATATATACAATGAAAACAACTGTAGCTACTGCTATTTCCTACATGTCCATTTGATCAGAGTGTGTTACATATGACTGTCTCTTTCAACTGTCTTTCTCAACATTTGAGGGGCATTCCTTATTTGCTTATGGTAATTTCCAACTCTACTTTCTTATTTTGTCCTTTAAAGATCTAATATTTTAATATCAAGCTAACTAGTTAAGTACTTTTTATGCTTAATATATAGCCTTGCATTAATACGACCAAGATTGCTGTCAATAATATTAATTACCCTATTAATTTGGTTTTATTTTTCTAGCTAGGTGTCTAATGCATCGAATGTAAAATTAACTAGGAAAACTGTATTAGTCAAATTTTATCTTAACATGCATTGAATGTACCGGTTTAACTGAACTCATAACTTTCGACACTAAATATGAAGTTATATATAAAAACCTACTAAAATCTCAACAAATATTATTTTTGAACCCATAATTTTAGCAGTACAATAAGTTCAATGCTAAAATTTTTAAAGCTGAACCCGTTAAATTTAAATCATGTATCTGGATCCGGATATGTTCATGATTCACGTAGGCATCTACTATACTTTTTTCCTTAGTTTTTCTACCTACAATTGTTGCATGAGTCACATTTCATTAATTGATTGATAGATATATATTTGGTGCCCACTAGTTAATTAAAGGCAATTTTCACTACAAAAAGAGCCACCTGCTTTTTATATTTTCAATTGGTCCCCTACCCTTTTTTTTTCAATCAACCTTTTTAGCTATTCAAAGGTACACTAGACTAGTCTTTTTCAATCTATTTATTTTCATCAATTAAATGTTTTAGGGTAGAGATGTAGAGTTGATATGTTGCAAATAACCAATATAAATTATTTTCCAAAAACCAAATCCTATAACAAGTTAAACCAACCAATACTTTTTACAATACTAATGTCGTCAAATTAATGTTAAAGGGCATTCAGCGCACAAAACATCTTATATTCATGTAGGATCTGAGAAAGGATCGTACTCTAAAAATATGATGTAAACAGTATATTTTAATACAAATATTAGCGATTGCTTTCACGATTCGATCCCGTAACCTATAAATCACATTAGAACAAGTTTACCTGTTGTTTATATAAAAGTTGTGCATATATGCCACTAAACTAACAGATCTTTATTTTTACAAACAAGAAGGATAAAAGGAAATTTAAAGGGAAAAAAAATATTAAATGGGAGGAAAAGTGGCTGAGGGGACAAGATAGGAAATCAGAAGCTGTGATTGTGAGATCTGTCTGATCTGAAACTCTCTTTTATTTTTTATTTTTTTTAAACAAAAATATGTCTGATCTGAAATTCATGAATTGCACCTTTTGGGATTGCCATGTGGAAGTTTACAACTCTCACTTTATGAGGAAAAAGAGGGGCTTAACTATATCTACCTTGGGTACACATCACCACCGTCACACGTTCATTTGGCATCTTTTTTTTTTTTTTTGTCTCAATTTATATGATTTTTTTAAATTTATTTTATAAAATTTATACTTTTGTATTTAAAAATAATTAAATTTAAATTTTATTTTTGATAAGTTGATTATAAAAATATAAATATTTATAGATTATTTTAAACAAAAATTTAAAAGTCTCGGACAACATCACATAAATTAGAACGGAAGAAATTATTTTAGGAATTTTTACCTCCTATAGCAAATGTTGATACCTTATTTATTTTAAATAAATACCCTTTTAAAAAATTATATTCCATAGCTACCTTTTGATTTTTATAGCCAAATATCTATTTATTGTTACCTCCTTCCCTTAAGCCATAAAATACGCTTTGTATTATTTTTTTCTTGTAATAAAACAATAACAGAAGAAGAACAATATTGCAGAGAAAGAGAGAGAGGAAATTCTTATTGAATTTTTGGGATGATTTACAATGGGGTAAGACCCCTCTATTTATAGGGAAAAAATGACTTAGCCACAAAGTAAAACTCTCTAGAAGGTAGACATTCACTCTACTTACAATTCCATTCATAACACTCCCCCTTGAATGTCTACTCAATAAGTAATGTGCCTCGTTAAAACCTTAACTAAAATAAAACCCAATGAAAAAAAAATCTAGTAAAGGAAAAAGAGTACACATATCTAACAATACGCCTTTTGGTTGCCTCGTTAAAAACTTTGCAAGGAAAACTCAGTGAGACAAAATCTTGTAAGGGAAAAAGAGTGCAACGCGTATTAAACTCCCCCTGATGAGAGCATCATTTCACATCCTTGAGGCTTCGCATCCCAATCTTGTGCACTAGCTTCTTGAAGGTTGACGTCGGTAGATATTTTGTGAACAAATCATCCATATTATCACTTGAACGAATTTGTTGCACATTAATATCACCATTCTTTTGAAGATCATGTGTGAAAAATAACTTTGGTGAAATGTGCTTTGTCCTATCTCATGTTATGAATCCTCCCTTCAATTGGGCTACGTATGCTGCATTGTCTTCATACAAAATCGTGGGCAGTTTGTCACATTTCAAACCACATTTTTCTCGTATAATATGTATTATAGACCTCAACCACACACATTCTCGACTCGCTTCATGAATAGCAAATATCTCGGCATGATTAGATGAAGTAGCCACAATTGATTGCTTAGTCGATCGCAAAGATATGGCAGTGCCTCCACAGGTAAACACATAATCTGTTTGAGATCGAGCCTTGTGTGGGTCAGATAAATACCCAGCATCAGCATAACCAACAAGATCGGGACTGCAATTATTGCCATAAAATAAGCCCATATTGGTAGTTCCTTTTAGATACCGCAATATGTGTTTAATTCCATTTCAATGTCTCCTTGTGGGATCAAAGTTATATCTTGCTAAGACATTAACTGAAAAAGTTATGTCAGGCCTTGTAGTATTAGAAAGATACATTAGTGCACCAATTGCACTAAGATATGCTACTTCAGGACCAAGTAGCTCTTCATTCTTTTCTTGAGGTCGGAATGGATCCTTATTCACATCAAGTGATCGAACAACCATCAGAGTACTTAATGGATGTGCTCCATCCATGTAAAACCGTTTCAATACCTTTTCGATGTAAGCAGATTGATGAACAAAAATTCCGTTTGCCAAATGTTCAATTTGCAAACCAAGACATAATTTTGTCCTTCTGAGATCTTTCATCTCGAATTCCTTCTTTAAATAATCAATTGCCTTTTGGAGTTATATAGGAGTTCCAATAAGGTTTATGTCATCAACATATACGGCAAGTACAACAAATTCCGATGTTGTTTTCTTTATAAAAATACATGGACAAATGGCATCATTTATATAACCTTCCTTTAATAAATACTCACTAAGACGATTATACCACATTCGTCCTGATTGCTTTAGACCATACAAAGATCTTTGCAATTTGATTGAAAATATTTCTCGAGACTTTGAATTATGTGCGTTAGGCATTTTAAATCCATCAAGAATTTTCATGTATATCTCATTATCAAGTGAGCCATAAAGGTAGGCGGTAACCACATTCATTAAATGCATGTCAAGCTTTTCATGGACAGCAAAACTAATGAGATAACAGAATGTTATAATATCCATAACGGGTGAATATTTCTCCTTTCAAATCAACACCAGGCCTTTGTGATAATCCTTGTTCCACAAGGCGTGCCTTATATCTTTGTACCTCATTTTTCTCATTCATTTTGCGTACAAAGACCCATTTGTAGCCAACAGGCTTAACACCATTAGGTGTTTGGACTACAGGCCCAAACACTTCACGTTTTGCAAGTTAATTCAACTCTGCCTCTTGCCATTTTGGCCAATCACGTCTTTGTCGACATTCTCCAACAGATTGAGGTTCAAGATCCTCACTATCTTGTATAATGCTAGATGCAACATTATATGCAAAGACATAATCCACCACTATATCCAATCGATTCAAATTTGTCTCAATATCGATTGGATTTATTGATAGTTCCTTATTTTCTTGAGTATCAGGCTCAGTGATTTCTTCATGAATCTCAGGATTGGTTAAATCGTGGATTTCTTCATGAGACTCTTTCGTAGTGTCATCTTGATCATTTGTTTTCCTTTTTCTAGGATTTCGATCTTTAGAACCTAATGGTCTGTCATGTTTTAGGCGTGCTTTTGACTCATTAGCTATGACACTAGAAGATTGTCCAACAGGGACATCAATATGGATTGGAACATTCTCTGCAGGGATATGTGATTTTGTTATCCTTTTCAAGTCCGTAAATGCGTCTGGCATTTGATTTGCTATTCTCTGCAAATGGATAATCTTTAGCACCTCTTTTTCACAAATAGAGGCACCTGGATCAAGATGAGATAATGATGGATTTCTCCACAAAATTTCCCGTTTGGTTTCACCAATTTCTCCCCCTAATTTTGGGAAAAGTGTCTCATCGAATCGACAGTCTACAAATCGTGCAGTGAACAAATCCCCCGTTAATGTTTCAAGGTAGCGAATAATGGAGGGCGTTCAAACCCAACATATATTCCTAACCTTCTTTGGGGACCCATTTTAGTGCGATATGGCAGTACTACAAGCACATATACTGCGCATTCAAAAATTCTTAAATGAGATATATTAGGTTCATGACCCCAAACTAATTGCAACGGGGAATATTTATGACAATTTGTCGGTCTGAGACGAACTAGCATTGCTGCATGCAAAATGGCGTGACCCCAAACAGAAGTGGGTAACCTCGTTTTCATGAGTATTGGTCTTGCTATCAATTGCAGACGTTTAATTAAAGACTCTGCAAGGCCATTTTGAGTGTGAATATGAGCTACATGATGTTCCATTTTTATCCCGATTGATAAGCAATAGTCATTAAATGCTTGGGATGAAAACTCAGCAGCATTATCAAGTCTAATAGACTTAATTGGATTATCGGGGAATTGCGCCCGTAATCGAATTATTTTTGCCATTAATTTTGCATACGCGAGGTTGCGAGATGACAATAGGCACACATGAGACCATCTAGAAGATGCATCTATTAAGACCATAGAATATCTAAACGACCCACTAGGTGGGTGAATAGGTCCACAAATATCCCCTTGTATACGTTCCAAAAACACTGGGGGACTCAATCCCAACCTTTGTTGGTGATGGTTTAATAATTAACTTGCCTTGATAACAAGAAGTGCAAGAAAATTCATTATTTAAAAGAATCTTGTGACGACCCGACCCGTCGTCCCATGTATTATAGCCCCGTTTCCTCCATTTACTGCTTCTTCATGTTTCATTATCAGCAACGAGTGAGTTATAGTTGAATTGAATTGGTTTGGATAGGAAATGAGACACTTAGTCTCTTTAAGGAAGGCTTAAATTGGAAAGGTCAACCGGACGTTGACTTATGAGTTAGAAGGCTCGGATGTGATTTTCGGTGATTCGGTTAGCTTCGGGGGATGATTTGTGACTTGGGAGTGCGATCGGAATTGATTTTGGAGGCCCGGTGTAGAATTAGGCTTGAATTGACGAGGTTAGTATTTTGGTGAATTCCGGTGGATGGGTGAGAATTTGATCCGGGGGTCGGAATGGAATTCCGAGAGTTGCCGTAGCTTCGTTAGGTGATTTTGGATATGTGTGCAAAATTTCAGGTCATTCGGAGGTGTTTTGGTCGGGTTTTTGATCGAATGCGTAATTCGGAAGTTTTTAAGAAACTTAGGCTTGAATTCGTTGTGATTTGATGGCTTTAGCGTTATTTGATGTGGTTTGATGATGGGAACAAGTTTGAATGAGGTTGTAGGATGTATTGGTGTTTTTGGTTGAGGTCCCGGGGGCCTCGGGGTGAATTCGGGTG
The DNA here is from genome assembly GCF_001879085.1 of Nicotiana attenuata. Classification (NCBI taxonomy): domain Eukaryota; kingdom Viridiplantae; phylum Streptophyta; class Magnoliopsida; order Solanales; family Solanaceae; genus Nicotiana; species Nicotiana attenuata. The sequence continues at coordinate 324,052 of NW_017671016.1, forward strand.
GTTAAACGGAGAATTCAGAGTTTGTTACAGGTTTGAAGTTGCTGGTTCTGTCATTTCCGTATCTGCGGAAAAGGGACCGCATAAGCGGTTCCGCAGATGCGGCGTATTGGTCGCAGAAGCGGTCCTTGAGGTACCAGGGCTTTCCGCAGAAGCAGACGAAGTTCCGCAAAAGCGGTCACCGCAGAAGCGGTTTTGGGACCGCAGAAGCGGTCCTGTCGACTTGAAGGAAAACCGCAGATGCGGTGAGTAGGCCGCAGAAGCGGAAACCGCAGAAGCGGTAAAATTGTCGCAGAAGCGAAAACAACTGTTACAGAACGTTTTTTTTTATATTATTTTCATCCGCGAACAAGAGTTGGTTTCCACCATTTTAAAGCGGTTTTGAGAGCTTTGAGCGAGAATTTTCGAGGGCTTTGACTGAGAATCAATTGGAGGTAAGTTCCTTGGTCTAAATATTCGAGTTTATGGTAGAAATTACATGTAAATTGTGGAAAATTCATCAATAACGGGTCAAGCTAGGGCTTGAAAAGTTGTGATGTAAAAACGGATTTTGAAAGGGCATATGAACTCCGATTTTGGTAAAATTGGTATGTGTAGACTCGTGGCGAGACGAGGAATCCAGTGATGTGAATTTCGTAATTTTTCGAGAAGTGGGCTCGGGGCTCGGGTTTTGCTAGTTTCGAGATTCTTGCTAATTTTCGATTATTTTCGATTGGGTATTGTTCCCTTAGCACATTGTAACGTATTCGTTGTGGTTTTGGCCAGATTCGACGCGCGAGGAGGTCGATTCGAGAGGAAAGGGCATTGCGAGCTAGTCTTCGGCCGGCTAGAGGTGAGTAATAGATGTATATGATGACCTGAGGGTTTGAAACCCCGGTATATCACATTGTGAGGCTATATTGAGGCGAGACACGTACTCTATGACGAGTGCGGGGTCGATTGTGACTGGGGATTGTGACCTAGTCCGTTCCGATTGATGTTCGTACTGTGTTCTTGACTAGAAATTGTTTGGTAATCATCCCACTTGGATTTTATGAATATGTTTGGGGCTTTGTGCCTATCATTTGCATCCTTCAGGGATCCTTATCACTGCTTCCATGACGCTTAGCATATTTCATGATATCAGTCCTGAGTTAGACACTGCCTCGAAATGTTTAGTAAATAAATAAAGGTTTAATCACTTAGCTCTATAATTCCTAATAATTGAAACTAAAAATGAACAATTTGACTGTGCCCGAGTGGCTTGCATGCATATATATATCTGGACTGAGTGTGGATCGGGCTGCACGCCGCAGCGAATGCTACGATGATATTGCGCTTGGGCTGTAGGAGCCCCTCCAGAGTCTTAACCCCCACAGTGAGCGCGGGTACCCAAATGGATCGGGCTGCGTGCCGCAGCGGTCATGTGCATTGCATTGCATTCATGCATTTATACCTATTTGTCTTACTTGTCCTGGTATTGTTGTTGTTCCACCGTTTTATGTGCTGAATCGCTGATTATAGCTTTATATTGTAATATTTCGGAATTTCTTACTTTCAGCCATTATATATGTTTATTACTCACTGAGTTGGAAGTACTCACTTTACTCCCTGCACCTCGCGTGCAGTTGCAGTTATCGTTCACCCGGTAGCGGGTTATTAGTGGATTGAAGGTATTGTTATTGTAGCTGAGCAAGGTGACCGCCAGCGTTCGCGGCACCGGATGTTGTCTTTTATCTTCCAGAAATTTTGCTTGTATATATTTATTGGCCTGTAGTTGTGTTAAGGTTTCCTTAGATGCTCGTGACTTGTGACACCCCGGTCGGGTAGTAATTAACAATTTCTAATGCCATTAAGTTGTATCTTCTATTCATTTATATTTAATAATTGTTAGTGAAAGGATTTGGGTTAGTTGGCTGGCCTTGTCTTCACGAGAGGCGCCATCACGACCGGGTATGGGAATTGGGTCGTGACAGAAAATGAGACATAGGCATCACAAGACATGCTATCCAACTAAGCAAGGCATCATCAATAATTTCAAATCATAGGGAAGATATTACACATGCTAAAGCCTAAATATGCTACTATCAAACAAGTCAAGGGCGCCTAGGAATCTCATCTTTCTTCCTCCATTATTCCCTAAATTCCTAATCTACTCTAAAAAAATATAAAAAATATAAAAGGAAAAACTACTACTCGGTTCAAACTACATCCCATGGAAAAGAACCGTTGCACAAAGAAAAACCATAGAGGATTATTGCTACCTAAAAAAATAAAAGACACATTTTTGGTTTTTTTCTATTTTTCATTTTTTTAATTGGACCTTAATCCCTCAAGAAGGCTGTCCACAAAATCCATCGTCGGGAAAAGTCCAAATTTTTCGATTTTTTTTTCTTTTTTTTTTATAAAAAAATTACTACACTAAGAACGAGTACTGTAACTAAGCTAACATAGCACAGAAAATCACCCAGACAATCTCCCCACCCCACACTTAAAATTGTGCAATGTCCTCAATGCACACTGAAAATAACAAGAGGGAAAAAGAGACTCCCTGGTAGGCCAAAGGCCGAAGCATTAGCAGCTCACGGGATACTCAGACTTCTCCCACGTATGATCCCTTGTGCGGGTACCTCACACTCAGTTTCAAACACATGCTCGCTTTTGCACATGCCTGTTGGCTTTGATTCCATGCTCCTACTCCTACAAAACACAAAATAATACTACAAAAAAAATAACATAATAAAATAAACAAAAGAAAAAGAAAGAAGGAAAAAAAAATAGAATTGGGTTGCCTCCCAACAAGCGCTTGATTTAACGTCGCAGCACGACGCCAACACTTCATCACTGTTCCTTCCACTTTGATGATATAAATTGCGCCGCCAATTTTGCATCAATTTTTCTGTCACGTTCATGAGGGTGGTGTGAAAATAAAGGAATCAAGCAATAGATATCGCATCTTGCACTTCTTGGCCCTTAAGTGAGGAATGTCGTTTTGTCTCCTTGGCATCGCAAATTTCAGAATATAAACACTTTGTTCCTCATCTATTGACTCCTCCATATGCTCGAATGGATCAATTTCCATGTCACCAACCAAACATAATGTTGAAAAGTGTTTAGAATGAGGTCTTATACGCTCCAACTCCAAAATTGCATTTTTTTTGACATCCTCAATTTTGCACTCTTCGTCAACCTTGGCATCATTAATAATATTTTGGTCGAATAGTTGAAGTTCCTCTTTCCGCTCCACAAGCTGGCCAGTATCCACAAAAATTGGTTGTGGGGCATCAGACGCCTCAACCTTTTTATTCAATTGATCATGCAAGTCATGGATATCTAAGCCAAATTGGTCTATCTCTTGCCTGAGCTCAGTTCTTGCTTCTATTAGTTGTTCTGTCATATTTGAAAGACCATCACGGAGAAACTCGTGAGATTTTATAAGTTGAGCTTGTTCCTCTAGCCAAGATTGGCTCACTATATCTGCTTCTTCAAAATTATTTTTTGGTGGGAGCTCGCTCTCTTCAGCCACTTCCTCCGCCTCGGCCTTCATTCTCATGATTGCTGCACTAATTCTTTGTGTAGCCCTTCGATTTTCATCTTGTAGCTCAACTATTTGCCTCAGAATATTCCTAAAATATGCATCACGTTTCATATCCTGTACTTCATTGCTCCTATCAAACTCATAAACATTATTAGAAACATCATAATAAGAGCTCTGAGAAGGATAATAAGAATTAGGACAACCATCCCAATGGCCATCTTGACCACCACATATATTACAAATATTCCACTCAAAGGATTGAGATTGTGCGCACAACTCGCTCCTGGGAACATTCTGACAATTTTTCCACCAGTGAGGTCCTCCACAATATGGACAAGGATCATCATAATAAGAATAACCATTATTCGACCAATTCTCATTCCAAGAAGCCATGTCAATAAAGATAATAAAATATTAAACTAAGATAAAAATAAAAAGAAACTTGAATAGACAAAAAGTAAAAATCTAACCTAGTAGACTAGTTAATTTCCAAGTCCCCGGCAACGACGCCAAAAACTTGTTGCTGCCAAACGCACACGCAAATATACGCGGTCGTCAAGTAATAAAGTGACTAAAAGTCGGATGTCGATCCCACGAGGACTTGTGATTAACTATTAACTAAATTAGATGATCCTAATTATCTAAACAAGAATAAAACCTAGAAATATTTGATTCTAAACTAATTAAAATAAATAAAAACAAATAATGAACTTTGGATAGAGAAAGAGCAGATTTTTATGATATCAATGTAATGAAAACGATCTAGGGTTATGGGCTATCTAACATTCCTATTGTATTCTTCAATTGAATTAACTAACTAATTTATCTAGTTTATTGGTTGACAGGGTTAATATTGCTCATAAGAATCTGTCGAGTTCTTACTCGCCTATTCAAGCTAACCTAACACCTATATGTCTATGGAGTTAGAATCAACAAGAACGCATCTATAATTCCTGTAAATTAACCAAGCAAGGCAATTAGGTATATGTCTATCCTAACCGCGAATCCGTTCCCCGAGGCCCAGGTTCAAGAACTTGCTCTACTCAATCCTATATGCAATCTAGAATTCCTACTTTCGAGTTCAACTCTATATTCGTAGATAGTATTCAATTGGTGATCAAGCAATCAAATAATTAAGTGCAGGATTGAATAAATAAACCAATATGATAAACTAAGAAATCAAAATTAATATCCGAATAACAATAGTCATGAAAGAACCACAACCCTAGAATGTGAAGTTTAGCTCCACATAGACATGGTAGCAAAACAACAAATCATACAAAGAAACATAAAAATTACTAAGTTGGTGGAAGAAAAGATGAAACCCGGCCTCCACGGCGGCTCTGTGCTCTTCCTTGGTCAAAAATTACTCTAAAAAACGTTCTCTCATGTATATATACCAAGTAGGGTTGGGCCCAAACAATTATACCTTCTCCAATGTGAAAAGGACACTTTTCCCGGGTGACTAGCGCGAGCTCGCGCGTGACTTCGCGCATCATTCTGCCTCAGCTCCCTAACACATGCGGCTTCGCGCTAACTTCGTGCGTTCGCGCATTTTTCACCCTATTCCGTTCCGAATTTGGAAAAACGTAAAGCATGAAAGTTGTATCCCTTTGAGTTATCTTTCCAACCATATATTGTGGAGCCAAAATGGATTTCTGAGGAAAAAGTTATATTTATTTTACTAGACAGTGCGCAATCTGCCTACTGGAGTCTTCGTTCGCTCTAACTATTATCCGTTGACCCCCAAACACGATCCCGGCTTAATTCCTTGAACTTTTACTCAAACTTTAAATCTCCAAATCACTTGAATTCATTCCATAACATCTACATAGCTCGGAATCACTCCTACAAGGCATAGAACACACCATAGTGCAAAACACTAGCGATTAAAGCTCAAACTCAATTAAAGTGCAGTAAATTAGAGTGTAATAAGCGACTAAAATACGTAATTATAGCCTATCATCAACGTGTGTTAGAGGATTGTCAATAGAATCGACTCACGTATGTTAAGGCTAATCCTTCGTTCTTTTGGCATGATCCATATGATACAACGAAACGAGCAAGCATGCAACTATCACAAATGATTCTATTCTTAGAAGTACTAGTTGCCTATGTTCTTGATTCCCCATATGTCCTATTATTATATCGTCTGTTCATGGTCTCATGACATTTCAAGAAATCGTATTGACTTTCTTCATTATGCATTGCATTCATTTATACATGTGCATTTACCCATGACCAGACGGCGCATATATATATACATATATATATATATATATGGGAAAAGGTTACGGCGTTGTATACGCACCACCACCTGATCAGCTGGTATACGATGATGGCGTTGCCCACAGTGGCTGAGATGATATGATGGGGTGCCCTTAAAGGCTTGATGATGTTATGTACGTACATACCTATGCATTACATGACATTTATACGCATATGCATGACATTATAGATATTTCATGATTTACAGAGCTATCCAGACTTACAGGTTGAATCTTTTACTCCATGTTTCTTCCATGTCCTTTATATACTGATTTACATGCCTTGCATACTCGGTACATTATTCGTACTGACGTCCTTTTATTGGGGACGCTGCATTCATGCCTGCAGGTATAGATAATCAGTTTGACGAGCCCTCATAATAGACGAGATTGACACTCAGGGAAGGATTGGTAAGACCCCACCTCATTCGGGGTGCAGCCGAGTCTATAAGTCATCATATCAGAGTTTTGCTACAGACTTACGGATAGACCGGTAACCTGTCCCATTTGATGTCAAATAATCTTAGAGTCTTTGTAGACAGAGGTTCATTTTGTACAGTATGTCAGAGGCCTTGGCACCCATATGTATCCATGTTTTAAGAAAAATGGTTCAGTGACACAGTGTTGCACACATAGAGTTATACATTACGAGTTGTGGTCATGTTGGCCCATGATAGTTAGAAGAAAAAACAAAGAGTTACAGAGTGGTTTGCTCGGGCCAGTACGGCACCCGGTGCCAGCCACGCCTCCCCAGGTTTGGGGCGTGAAAATAACAAAGATGAGATTCTCGGATGTCTTTCTGACAATGATAGATGATGATAAACAGTCTTATATTTCAATCCTTCTTGAATAAGGAGAGAAGAATAAAAGAAGGGAAGTGTAAAGTTAAGCCTTGTTTCTATTCAATAAAGTGAGAATCTTGTACAGAGAATGTTGATAAAATTCTTTACAAAAGGTCTCATCCCCTCTTTGATTTACATCCCTTCCTATTTATAAAGGCACATTGGCCACAGAACTGTAGATAGTACAACAAAAATGAATATCCAAAGAATATTCTTTAGAGAATCTAAATCCTTAGATTGGTCGTCACTTCGTGTTGAAGATGGTTACTCGTCCTCATCTTTGTCTTTTGTCAATCTGGTTCAACCTCGACATCGCTTCATCCTTCACCATCGACCTTGATCTTTTTGAGGCATATCGACTCGTCATAGCCACCAAAGACTTTATTACCGTTGACTAGGTCACTCACATAAAATGGAGTTTTTACCCATACACATATATGTGAAGAAAATAGTATCTATAGTACATAGCACTAGAATTCATTTTCATTTGGCCAAATAACAAACCATCTGTCTTACTTACGGTGACTGTAGAAGCTGATACAGACACATAAGTAGTCATTGCATATGTATACACACAGACAATATTATTTATATGCGGGTACTTCTTTTAACTGGTATATAAAGATTATATACAATTATATACATATTATATATTATAAATTATACATATATTATATACAATCGTCAACACTTTTAAATTTAAATAATTGGCTGGACAGCTATTTAAATTAGTTCTTCTATTTATATTGGCAACGGACATTGAATCATTCATACAACCAATAGCTTTTGGGGCTGAAAATGGAGAATAATAGCCCGTGTGGCCAAACTTCTAAAATCAGCTTATTTTGAGAAGTGCGTTTCTCAAAAGTACTTTTACAAAAAAGCGCTTTTGGTGAGAAACAGTTTGTGTTTGACTAATTAATTTGAAAAGTACTTTTGAGCAGTAATTAATGTTTGGCCAGGCTTTTGAAAACTGCTTCTAAGTGTATTTTTCTCAAAAGTGCTTCTCAAAAAAGTGCTTTTGGAGAGAAGCTACTTTTTTCTGCTTCTCAAAAACTGCTTCTGCTTCTCCTCCTCAGAAACACTTTTTTTTCCTTCCAAAAGCTTGGCCAAACACCTCAATTTTTGGCCAAAAAAAGCACTTTCGGCCAAAAAAAAGCTTGGCCAAACAGGCTATAAGTAACCAAAAATAGTTGAGCAGAAATGTTTTTGCATCCAAAAAAGGGACATAGAGAATGGAGACAAGTTTGTATAGGGGTATAACAATAAGATTGCACTAACTTAACTACTGCCCTTATTGGTTTTACTTAATTTACTTTTCTGCTTGTGTTATTATTCAAGTTACTTATTCAATATTATATGGATGATACAAAATTACCATTTAGGTGATGATAGTGTAAAAGTTCTATTAGGCTATCAACATATTAGAAAATTAGAAATAAACTTTTATAATTACCGTTAGTTATCGGACCACATGTTGGTCCCAATTATTGGATTTCTAACTTAATAAAGGTTGAGAGTAGGAGAGAGTCTAATTAAATTTGAACAATTAAACTAGTTCTTCATATAAACAGCCGTAGTCAAATTATAATAGCTTTTTACATAGTTCTAGGTCATAAGGCCGGTATATCATAAGAATTGGATAATTTCATCTTAATAGAAGGATGATTTAATTGTTCATTCTAAAGTTTTCCTCAACTATGGACAGTTTTTTATGGTGGTTATAAATCGGACTGAGAGTGACTTCTTCTGCCGATTAAGATATTTCGTTTGTATGTTTGCAAATTCGAATAACAAAAAAGGGCATGGACGACATATCAATTTAAAAAAGGCAGTCCGATACTAAGCTCCCGCTATGTGCGGGCTTCGGGGGAAGAGCCAGACCACAAAAACCTATTGTATACGGTCTTACCTTATATTTTTACAAGAGGTTGTTTGCACGGCTCGAACCAGTAACCTCCTAGTCACATGACAACAACTTTATCATTTACGTCAAGACTCCTAATAATGGAAAAGAAAATGCATGAGTTGGAGTTAGAGATCCTTTTAACAGTGGTCAATGCTTGCCTGATCCTATATATAGAGGCCATGTTCTATCATATGATATGAGATACCTTTATATAGTTCTGATGTAAGGAAACGGGGTGGTCCTTTCTCCTTTGTCTTCCAGCTATTGAAATCTTTCAAAAGCTTTTAATTATCTCTAGTTATATATAGTTATTATACAAGTAAACCATGTGAGATTTTAATTTTTAAATAGTTCCAATCATGATTCTTCTTTCCAATTATTTACCTTATAAGTTGGCATTTAAAGTTGGTTATTATTCCCTCCGGCCCACAATAAGTGACCAATTTGCTTTGGGGACACCGATTAAGGAAATACTAAAATTTAGATGAAAATAGTTAGTGTGACTAAACTATCCTTCATTAATTGTTGCACCATAGTTATAGTAGCACTTACTTCTCTTCTCAAATGTGAGGATTAAATGACTTTTTAGGGATACGTACATAAGGGTAATTTTGGAAAAACAAATTAATTTTTTTCTTGATTATATAAATAGACACTTATTTAGGACCAAAATAAAAAAGCAAATTGGTCAGTTATTATGGACCGGAGAGAGTAAGCTTGTTTTAAATTTACTCCACTTTAATTAGAGTATAAGTAATTTACTAGCCAATGAATGGGTTGTTGTCATCTAAATCCAATGAGAGGGCCTTTTATATGCTACAAGCATATGTACTGTCTTGCTTTGACTAAAAAGACCTCACATATTTATTTTTTGAACTAACATTGTTATTGAATCTAAAAGTATGTGTAACACGTGAACTTATGATATGTCTTATATCTTTCAATTATTTTTCTCATTTCAATGTGAGATTCGCATAAGGTATAACATGCGCTCCTTCTTCGAAAGCTTACTTGCTTAAAAATCTGCCAGTCTTTTTTGTTGACCCGCCTTCCATTATAGGCATCATAGTCACCATATTATTTGGACTAAATCAATTACTTCTACTAATTTTGAGGTGTGCTGGTTAATTATGTTTAAACTTTACATTCTCCTCTTGAGCTCCTTCTAGGTAACCCAGAGAATAAAAAGACGACACAAACAAAGATTTCTCAACTCCGTGATAGCTATACACATTAAATAAAGAGTTCAAGTTTTATGCATTAACAGTATGTAAGTTCGTTAAACTATCAAGTTAAATTGACCTTCAATATGTGACTTTTCTTAATAAACATGATATTGTAACTTGAAACATAAAGTACGAGAAGTAGGGCTGTTCATTTGGATTGGATATCTGAAATCCGAACCGATCTGTTCAATTTCGAATTTCGGATTGGATCGGATTTCGGATTGTTTTTATATAAATTTTGGATTTCGGATCGGATTCGGATTGGTATAATTTTAATCCGATCCGATCCGATCCGATATGAAATCCGAAACTATTAGGGCATGTATAAATACTAAACTTGAATTTCTAATAGTTAGTACTTCCTTTACATTTTCCACCAAGTTATTACCTTTACAATTGATGGATTTAGCTATATTGTTACCATAGTACTCTCATAATTGCAGAAACATGATTTTTTCTTACTGTATTGCCTCTTTTACAAAGAAAATATACATAAGAGTTTGCAACTTTGAGGCATAATAATCCGATCCGAAATCCGAAAATCTGATCCGCTTCAAACTTTAAAATCCAATCCGATATTAATCCGGATCGGATTCGGATTGCATTTTCGAAAATCCAAAATCCGAAATCCGATCCGAAATGTGCTAAATCTGATCCGATCCGATCCATGCACCGCCCTAACTACCAGCCACAAAGTGTTATAATAAAGGGGCCTGGGACAAGAAGTACTAGATATTAGCTCTTCAAGAATTGTGCGTAGAAAAAATTAAATAAAATTGGTTAATGTTACCTATAAATGTTTGCTTTTATTAGTAAATAGGATAATAAACAAAAATAAATTCAAGATTTTTAGCTAGTGAATAGAAAAACATCAATTCCAGTCACCACTAAACTAATGGCAGCAAATTGACATAAATTAGTACAACTATTGCACTTATAATTGCTCATCCTCATCCACAAATTTTGTTTGATAGTAATTGATACTAAACCCCACATGATTTAGTTGTTTCATAGTTATCGAGTAGGATAGGAATATTGAGACATATAACAAATTCGATTATTCAAATGTTAGGGAATCCTGAATATGGAGTCGCCTTTGTTAGGGAGCGCTTTACCTCCAATATGGGACTTCCCGACGCGAATGGATTAGTCGGGCCTCAATATGGGTACCGGATACCGGGTGAGAAATAAATTTTTTTTTTATTCAATTGTTATTTTGAAACTACGATAGGAACTTATAAGTGTACTGTTCAAAAATATTCTTTAGATCTTGTTTAGAAATATAATTAACTAGGGAATCAAGTAAAATGTTCAATTGAAGTCGATATAATTGATAATTTATTTCATGCCCTTTTTTTTCTTAATTACTTGTTTTATATTCATTAATTCAAATTACTTTGTCAAGGACTCAAGAAAGAAAGAAATAGTAAAAAATATTTGAATGCAAGGACAAATTATGAAGAAAAAAATAAATAAAAAAGTGCTTATAAGCCAAAAATATTTTCATAATTACGTTTTAAGAGTTGAACTTAGTGTTGTTTAGAGCGAATAAAGAAATAACCAAAGGATGATTTGCAAGGATATTACTTGAAATAGTACAAAGAAAAAAAAAATCAAAATTACTTCATTTAGCAGATACATACAAGAAAATATAAAGGTCCATTTTATGTCATTAGTTGTCTAGTGTTCAAGAAAATATAAAGGGGCAATTCATGCTAAAATTGGTATTATATCCTACTACAATGAGACTATTAGAGTTAAAGGAATATTGTGAAATTATAGTTAGTTATCCTTTTTTGTATTATCTATTTAATAAATTATTATTATTTCTCCTATAACTGGTGAATTTTTTAGATTATGGTCTAAATTATATTTTTTGAGTAAACTAAAAATCTTACGGGAGAACGTTATAGTCCAGGGTCTAAAATACTATTGCAGATATTAGACCACCGTATAATATTTTCTATGCAAATTGAAAATTATATGAGCAAACATTAAGTTTGAGTCTAAAATTGTCGGGAATGAGTAATTTTTCAGGGGCTATATTTGCATAATTTTACAAATTAGGGACAAAATCTAAACATTGGCCTAAGAAAGGGACATTTACGTAAATCAGCCAGGACATCCATTTTGTTGCCCAATTCGATAATGAGTTCTGATTTGGGCCAATTATGGGCCTCCCTTTAAGGGATTTTTTCCTTTCTATACCATATATGAAACTTTATTACCAAATATGTGTATATTTTTTAATTTACCCGTCCTGTCCATATTTTTTCTACAATTTTTATACCATTCATTAATTACTAATTATTAGTAGTTAAATCTTCCTAAATAGGCGCGCAACAAATAAGGAAACAAAATATTCTAATTGATTTTACACAAAAGCCCATATTCTGTTCATGAAATTCTCCATTTTTGCCTCCTCGTTTTTTGTTCTTTTACCTTTTTTCTTGTTTACCTTCTTTTGGAAAATTCATTTCTTCTTTCTTTCTTTTTCCAGTTTAATTTTCTCTTCAAAAAAATTATTCTACCCATTTTAGTTATTTTAATTTAAACATAGAAAGTAACAATTAAACTAACCTTAAAAAATATTGAATGAGGAAAATCTGATTATAAAAAATAGGTCTCATCTCTGTATTTTTTGAGAAGAAGAAAGAATGGAGAAGATGAAGAAAGGGGAGGGGAAAAACTACAAAATTACAAAATACAAATTAGTTTAAGGGGAGGGGGAAAAACTACAAATCAGTTTAAATATGTATAAAGCAGTATTGTATTTAAGAGTATCTACAAAATTACTACATTTATACTACAATTAAACTACAATCTATGTTGAAAAAAAAATGTTGACTACAAAATTTTCTCTTTATCTACAAAAAAACTACAAATAAACTACAAATCAGTTTAAGTATTGTATAAAGTTGTATTGTTATTAAGGGTATCTACAAAATTACTACATTTATACTACAATTAAACTATAATCTATGTTGAAAAAAAATGTTGACTACAAAATTTTCTCTTCATCTACAAAATTTCTACAAAAAACTACAAATAAACTACAATTGCACCCACACTGTCACACTTATATTGGGTCAGATGTTTGTTAACCAAGTTTTTTTCTAGTTTGGTCAAGAACTTGTGTGTCAATGCCGGATAAGTGTGACACTTGAAGAATCTCTACCTTTAAAGAACCTCTAAATTGCCTAAAAAGACAATTTATTTAATTTTGAAATAATATAGACAAAATGGAGCCGAAGGTTACAGAAGATTCATATGGCTATCCCACAAATTTAGGATTGAGAATTGTTGATTGAACGATTGAGGAAGTCTTCTGTGTCACACATCTACTCTCGATCTCGTAGTTGTTAAAATTCAGAACAATATCTGGCAATTACCAGAAATTACAATAATCGAAACAATGGGTTTCATATTGAATCTCTTTGGCTAAAAATTTGATTATAAAAAATGGGTCTCATCTCTGTATTTTTTGAGAAGAAGAAGGAATGGAGAAGAGAAAGAAATGGGAGGGGGAAAACGTTGGTTGTCAGATCTTAGGAATTAAGGGGAGAGAGAAACGTGGGATATATGGACACCTTTAATTAAGGAGTAAAAAACTGCCAATTAATTATACCTCTATTTTAATTATGGTATATAATTGGTAATTTGGTATACTAAGTGTAATTAAGTCAAACCTTAAACATTGAGGGTAATAAGGTTTCCTATGTGGCATAGAAATGTAAAAATTCCTCCCTTTAATTTGTATTGAGTTGGAGGGTAGCCCAATGTATCATCCTTTAAACAAAGTATTCCATTTACTTTAAAATTAATAAAGAGAATCTTACAGAAATATCTCAAATAAGTCCCAACTTACCAACATGTAGCCATTAATCATAGAGTTACCAAAACTAGCCAAGCACATAAAAATTAAAAACCCTTATAAATAAGGTTCTTTCTCTCCAAGAATCACACGCAAAGATTCTTTCCGTATTTTTAGGCGTGATTAGCAACCTTAGATGCAAGACAATCTTTTTTTTATGGATGAAGTGTGTGTGTGTGTGTGTGTGTATATATATATATATATATATTTTGAGGAAGATTGGACGTGATTTGGACTGATTTGGTATCAAAATTCATAGTTAAAATCGAGTTAAAAAAATTCTTCTGCGACACATGTATCAAATATTTATCACATGTATCTGACACACAGGTATACATGGATATACATGTGATACACATTTGATACAAAAATATGATACATATGTGATATACAAATAATACACATATCATTTTTTTTTTCATGTTCCTCTTCTTCTTTCGAATTTTCAATTCAAGCCACCTCGAAAGTCTACCAAATCATCCCAAAACTGAGATTCAAGCTCCTTAAGATGCACCCAATCTATTCTAATAACACCACTCAAAAGAAAGCAAAAAATTAAGTTTTTTTTGGTTACAAATAGCTAATTGACTTATATTGGTAATATTTGCTAATATTGGTAATATTTTATGAATTGACCAATTTTTGTAATAAGCTACTTATAAATGGACATAGCTGATAGTTTCCCATTGATTAAGGAACCTCTAGCTGAGATCACTTTGAGTTGGTCTTCTTCAAACCAGAGACGGATGTAGTGTTCTACTAGTCACTTTCGACGAGGAGTAAAAAATTATATATAAAAATTTATTAAAATTGTAAAAATAGTGGATATGAACCCATAACTTTAAAAATATAATGAGTTCAATGCTAAAAACCTTAAAAGGTGAACTCATAAAATTTAAATCCTAAATCCGCCTCGACTTTAAACTTCATAATCTCTCATGCATTTCCATTTGCTTAGTCTATCTGCTAAGCATGAATTAGAATAACGACGATACTAATGACGTGTATTAACTTCGGGTTTCTTTTTGGGTAGTAAAAACGATAATTATATTAAGGATGCATGGTTACAAAACGGGCTCTCTATGTAGAATAAATAAATAAATAATTCCAAATCAATTACGTAAAAGAAACCGAAAAAGGCAAACAGAAAAAAGAATAACGAGTACTATTTATATTCTTGAAACTTACGAGGAGAACCATTTGCTTTGTTCATAAACTTTAGTTATATATGGGGTTGCTATCAGAGGCGGAGTCAGGATTTGAAGTTTGTGGGTTCGGGATTCTAGTTCATCTATGTTACTGGGTTTTAAATTAACAATTTATACATATTCAATGAATTTTTTTAAGACAAATACAGGTTTTGGTCCAAAGTTACTGGGTTCGACCGAACCCGCAAGTCCTATGCTAGCTCCGCCCCTGGTTGCTATTATCCTTGCTAGAATTACAACAACAACAAACTCAATATAGTACCAAGTGGAGTTTGGGAAACTCAGTATATTTCCGATAAACTCTCGGCTCATGTATAGATGAAAAGAAAATAGCAGTAACAAATAGTAACAAAATTTTAGGAAAATGAAGCAAAGACTAGCACATAGTAATAGAAATCTAAAAATATTAGAAAACAAGACTAACATTACTATTGGTATAGGAAAAAACACTCTCGACTACATACTAGCATACTATCAGATTATTAGAATTGTTATACAGAAATAAAGAAGATAGAGTGTTTCTGTATTTATACAAGTATAATTAAAAAAAGAAATGAATAGAATAATCAAAGAATTTAGTCGTTTGGTACGCGGAATAAAGTGGGATAAGGTGTGCGGATTAAATTTATATTGTTTGGTTGACGGTATAAATTATCCCAAGATAAATTTAGACCGTCAATCAAACACAATATAAATCCCATCAAACTTGAGATTATTTTATCCCACCTCTCAGGTGGCATAAATTAGTCCAAAGATTATAATCCTAGGAATATAATCTCGGGATAATTTAGTCCGCCTACCAAACGACCCACTTAGAGCTCTATTATCCCAGGATATCAAGTTAAGAAATAAATTTGTATACATGGAGAATTACTCCAAGCATAAGAATGTGTCCTCAAAATCTCCATAGCTTTCTTCTTTAAATAATCTTCACAATCTGCTTGAATCACCATACAAAGTTTTGAAACTGCTCCAACTCTTAACATCTCAATCAACACTTCTTTTGTAGCAGAAAATTTGGAAATTGATCCAAGAATTTGAATTGCACAATCATCTGTAGTTGAAGAAACCCTAAGTGTCCTTTTAGTAATAACACCAATTCCAGCTGCATGTTTCAAGAACTCCGCCCTCCCATCAGCACAGGTACATAGATGAGCCAATATGCAAAATACTAATTCGCTAACCCTTTTTTCTATATTACATAATTCAAGCTCTATTAGCTCGAAAACAGCTCCCGATTCGACGATTTTATGCTTGTTTCTTCCCCATGGGCAAGTATCTATTAGCACTTGTAGTGCTACTTTTGTTGCTTGTTGAGAGATGTGATGTTTGCTTTCTTTTCTTAAAATATTTACCATTTTTTGGAAAAACTCGGGTTGTAACCCTGATAAAAGATTTGAACTCGAGACCTCTATGACGTTTTTCAACACCATCATTGCATGAGTCTTGATAATAACTTGATTATCGTTCATCATTTCACTCCTTAGAATCCATAAAATAGCTTCAATTAGATCATGATTTTCCTTGACAAGTTGCTCATTTTTAGTTGTTGGGCTCCAAACAAGGTGAAAAATTCTCAAAGCTTGTTCAAGACCATTGATTAGTTTTTTTTCTTTAAAACTTTTCACTATAAAAGAAACCATAGCCTTAATTGCACCAACTTCCTCTAAGCATTTCTTGTTCTTCTCATTCTCAATCACCAAAGCATCAATTTTCCTCAATGCTTCATTACAAATCTGATGATTATTCACCTGGGATATAAGTTATATATACTGTCAGTGTAAAATATTTTACACTATACGTCAATGTAATTTAACCTACTATAATAAGTTAAAATCTGTATTTCAAGTTATCAAACCATGTTTGCTATAAACAATATACTATATGTTGCTATGGATAATATAATATGGTAGTGCAAAATATATAATTTATGCACTCTCACAGCGAAGAATTTTCACGCTATTAAACATCCTTCTGATCCATCCATCCTAATGCAAAGAAGAACTTACTACGAGCTCCAATTTTTTCGGCAACACGGAGGATCTGTTCTTAAACCATATGGGGTCAATTCAGAATATTCATTTTGCCACATATTCATAGCACAAGCCAAATATTTTTCCCAAGAACTTCTATGATTTTTCTAGTACTTATGTCAGCAGTATTAAATTTCATGGGATTCAAGTGCAACGCGTTCAAGGACTCGGATCATACTTGTTATAAAATAATGCACAACATGAAACACGTACACTTTAGTGCATAGAATTTAAACTCATTTACCTGACGAACGAGTCGAAGCATATGGGATTTGTCCATAGGATATTTAGGAGTTGGAATTCTATCAATCCCTTTACTTGCATTGGCAATACACCAAGCTTGAATAAGTCGCCGGAGCATATGGTTTGGTGTCAACAACTCAGTGTCTCTAGGCATTTTCTGCTTTGTCACCGGACACGTCACCGCCTCGGCCTCCTCCTCCGCCTCTTCCTCCACCGTTAACAACCACATCTCGATACTTTCTCGGTCGTATGTTATTCCGGTCACCGTCGTCACCGGATCTTTCATAATCATAAGTGATATCGGACATAAAAAATATTGTGGTATCTCAACTTCTTCCATTTTTTGTTTCTACAAAAATTAAATTCTTCTACCAAAACAAAACAAGAATCTAAGTATATATGAACAAGAATATAAGTATAAGTATATATATAATAGTAATAAAAGTGGTAAGAGAAAGCGGCTATTACATGTGTGAAGTTTGAATAAAGACTTTGTAAAGTCTAGACAAAACCCTAATATTTTAATATGATAGGAAATATTCGTTCTTTTGGTTAGGTTTATTGGTCAAAGGTTGAATGAGGTGGGTCAATTCTACTTACGAGTAAACAATTGAGAAATGTAATTCACATTTTTTGTGTTGACTTTCTAATATTTGCCTTATGGTAGATATTGAGATTTTTATTCCTCTTATGATTTCTTCTTTCTGGTTAGCTTTTTGTTGCTTTGTTTCTTCACTAGGGTAAGGGGACAAGAAGACAGAATTAGGAATATTAAATTCAAGATTTATGTATTAATGATTTATATTAAATCATTAATACATAAATCTTGAATTTAATAAACATTTATTTTTTTCTTTTTGGTATTTGCAATGCTTTGTGGAAGTTTGAAATGTCTGATTTTTTAAATCTTTTTTAGCTCATAAAAGAAAATTTATTTAAGGCCTTCTGATGCATATGGCTTAACATGTGGTTCACGAATGCGTTCATGCATGGGAGGGGCGATAATAGTGTTTTTCCATAATAGTTCTTTTTGGGGGTTTTTATTCGGTATTTGATATTTATATTGGGACCCTAATTAATTTAGTTTTGCTCCGAATAAGACTCTTTGAGGGAATTAAGAATCGCTCCCTACTGAAATTTTTTCCATTTCAAGACCTCGAACTCTAGACATTTGATTAAATATGGAGGTATCCTATCTATTCCACCACCATCCTTGGTCAATAAGCAGGAGCGGATGTAACCTTTTCGTTACCCGTTCAACTGAACTCATAACTTTCGACACATATAAATTTATATGTAAAATCCGACTCATGACTTTTAAATTCTGGATCCGCTTGTGTCAATAAGAAGCTTTACATTCATGTTTTTATTATTTTGGACAAATTACTTTCTTTCTAAGTCTCATCACTCATGATGTGAATGATGAAAAGCTAAGCTGGCTGGTTGTTAAAGTTTGTCATACGTAGCAAAATAATTTTTGCTGCGCCGTATATGTTTTCAAATGTATTGTTGTGTTCCATACATTTTCTTCTGCCTTGTGACGTATACATACCTTTTTCTTCTCTCAATAGAAGTGGTTAGCAAAAACTGTACACAATAACGTTCAAAAAAATTTAATTTATATACAATAATAGTATAAATAAATTTATACCATCAAAAATTATATTTTTGTTAAAAAAATGGTTTAATTTGTGTGAATAATATTCATAACCAAGTAAACAAAAATATTATGATTTGGAACCCATAAATAAAAAATCTTGGCTCTGCCTCCGTTTTCGTCTTTGCCCTAAACCACTGAGCTCCTTTAAATTTTGTATTATTTTCTGCAAATTTAGTTTGAATAAGTCGGTTCCTAACGCGTACTCACACGTCATAAGAATTTAAATCTAATTTATTATGTAATTGTATTTTAACAAACTATTTTTGTCAATTCATATTTTGTCTATGCTGTCACAACTATTTAAAAGTGGGACGGAAGAAGTTAATGTCCTCTCTCGTGATGTTCAAAATTATCTAGAAAGTTTCAAGTCAAATAACTCTAGCTACATTGTTTGAGTTAAAACTTCATTTTAACACTATATACTCACTCTCATATGCAGATTTAAAATTTAAGGTTTATGGATTCTTATAACATCCTCAACCTAAGAGTACAATAATAATTGGATTTATAGTTAAATATTTATAGATATATAATTAATTTCTTAACACACACACACACACATATATATATATATATATTTGACTTGAAACTTTCTAGATAATTTTGAACATCACGAGAGAGGATATATATATATATATATATATATATATATATATATATATGCGGCGNATATATACTTCCTCTGTTCACTTTTACTTGTCATGTTGTGACTTTTTATGCCCCTTAAGAAATAATAAATGAAGTGCATAATTTACCATGATACTCATATTAATTGATGTATATTTTTAATAGTTTTGAGAAGATGAATTGAAATGAGTAATTAATGCTGTGGGTATAATAGAAAAAAGGAAATTGTTTTCTCTTGATATACGAAAAGTGACAAGTAACAGTAAAAATCTATTTTTAAAGAATACTGGACAACTAAAACTGAACGGAGAATAATATATATATATATATTTTGTTTTTTTTTTTTTTTATAATAAATATATATATATATATATATATGACTGATGTTTAAGAATACAGAAAAAAAAAACCTTTTAAATGATGTGATTTTTAAGGTGTGTATAATTAGTGTACCTATAAGTACACCATTTGAATCTTGTCATCTCCATATTATGTCATACCTACAAGGAGTGCCGAGTGTTAATAAGGATAAAATGAGAACGTTTAAATTAAATTTTACTAAATATATAAAGGTGATAATTTTTTTAAATATACTTAAAAAGAAGATAGTAACACAATTAAAACGGAGAACGTACTTTTTTAAGTATTCGAAAAACCCAAATAGAACCTGCTAGATGTTTTTGGATTCCAAAATATTCTAGAGTTAAAATAAATAACAACAACAATATATGCAATGAAATTCTAAAGTGGGGTCCAGGGATGGTAATGCGTACGCAAACCTTACTCCTATCTTATGAAGATAGATAGCTTGTTTCCGATAAACCCTCGGCTCAAGGAAAGCATAAACTAGTAGTCATGAAAAGAAATATGGCAGTGAAGAAGTAAAAAAAAAGAACCAGTAATAACAACATGAAAATAAAATAATCGAAGCAAACAACAACAGATAGTAATAAAAATCTAAATCTAAAAAATAAGAGAAAACAAGCGTAATACTAATACTATTGGTATGGAAAAGAAAACCGCACGACTACCTATTAACCTACAACCTTAATACTCGACCTTCACACCCTCCGGCGAACAACAGATAGAGGGTTCAGTAAAACAATATCTAATAAAGTTAGGTTAAATATTCCAATGTAAAGACGATGCCAGGCAAAAGGAAATTATATACGACATAAACGTGAAAAATGGTCTAAATGGTTACATAAAATTAAAAGTGTAGTAGTAACTTTCTAGTTTCAAAGCCTAGAAAAGAGGTCAATGGTCTGTAGGACATGCTAAGATTTGTAAAAGAACAACCAAACCAATTTGTCCAGAAAACAAATTAAAGCATGGTCGCTAGTCGTTAGTTGTGACTTTGAAAATTTGGGAACTTGAAAAAAAATTGCCGCTGAAGTTATTTTTGATCAACAATGAATCCAGAGGTAGATCTAGCATTGTGGCGCCGAATTTATTTGAACCCAGATGTTGAACGGGAGCATAAATTTATGAGTAAAAATTTGCTAAAATTGCAAATAATAGGTTTGAACCCGTAATTCTAGAAATACGATGAGTTCAAAGCTAAGAAATTAAAGGTTGAATCCATATAGAGCTTAAATCCTGAATCCGTCTATGAATTAACCTTCTGGTTGCATTATTATGTGCAGGGGCGTATCTAGGAGGGGTTTCATGGGGCACGTGAACCCATGCTCCCCTCCCTAGATTATGTATACTAATATTATATTTTTCTTTGAAATACTTAAATATATATGTATGCACCCAACCTCAAAGTATCATATTATGCTAAGGTTATTGGGTACACCACTCCAAGTGAGATTGCAAGTTCAATTCTTATGTCAATGTTTTTTTTTCTAGAACTACGCGCCCAGGGGAAATGGGTATGTCTGATGTCACTTTTTGCGTATCAATTGAGTACTTTTTCTTTTTATTTCTTTCTTTGTTAGGTTTATCCTTTCAAAATTTTCACATATTGAAATTTATATACTTCTTTTGTCATATCTTATATGATTATATAAAATGCGTATATTAAAACTAGTAGCAGTGGATGATGTAGCCTACAGTCAATGAGTTCAACTGATCTCAACATTTTTGATACGGAATATAGATATTAATGTAAGAAAATTATTATTTAAATGAACTTATAATTCCAATCGTGTAATGGTTGAAATAGTAATAACTAAAGGTTGAACACGTAAAATCTATATCTTGAATTTACCTTTTCGTTATAGTGCACCCATCGTCCCAAAATTCTTGATCCGCCTATGATTATATGAACTATTGGTGTGTGAATTGTGGAAAATGTTAATTTCCTGTTTCCACCAGCATGACTTTGCAACAGTACATAGAAAGGTAACTTTTCCTACTATTATATGCGTTATGAACTTAAGAAGAAAAAAACATGTTTCAAATTGTTTACCTTTCCAAACGATGAACTTGTTTAATTAGTTCATGGAAAATTGATCAAAGTAACTCTACAACATTAATCCTAAGATAATTTAATCAATGGGATATTCAACTATGAAGAGGAAGGCCATTACGTGCTTTGATAGGTTTGTTTCTTGCAGGCATCACCAAAAGAGCACTACTTTCACATCTCCTTTAACAAATAATTAGTTGTCATAGATAATGTAGCTTAAAATTTGACTAAAAAGGCATAAACAATAGATTATGAAGTGGAATACGTCAACGAAATGTTATATTTGAGAGCTACAATATTATCTACGGGTTCAGACCAACCCAATAACTTTTATTTAAACTTTGTAATTGTTTTTCTTTAAAAATTCATTAAATATATAAATATTTAATTGCGAACCTAGAAACTAAAACGAGCTATGAGTTCGATTTAAAACTCATTAACTTCAAATCATGGTTCCATCTCTAAACTTGTATGGTTCCTAGCTAACTCAGCATTTTAGGTGATCAGTTTGTTCCTCAACTAGCAAATTAGAGGGCAACTAGATAATAGATATACATTATAATATTTTGAAAGAGATTAGAGTTGCAATTAATGAAAGTACAAGAGGGAGAGGTGAATTGCTTATTTTTAAAATTAATTGTTATAAGTTGACTAGTTTTTCAATTAGTCGATTAGAAGTAAGCGAGATATTAAGAGGTGCAGAATTAAAATGCAGAAGTAAAGTGCAGGAATTAAAGACACCGGAGTTTTTATACTGGTTCGGATTCAATGTGAATCCTAGTCCAGTCCCCTTGGGTTGCAAGGGAGTTCTCTTTCAGTGATTGAGTTTCTTGAGTACAAAGTGAATGGTGTAGTTTACACCAATGGCTCAATCTCTATGTCACTCCGTCTTTTCTTGATACAATGCCTCACCAGTATTTTTCTCTCTTTCTTCTCTAACTTGTTACACAGCAGATCTAGTAGAGCTACAATGTTTGTTTGCAGTAGAACAAAGAGAGGGTAATTGGTTTGATCAAAGTATGTGTCTCTAAGTCCTAAGGTTGCGTATAAATAATTTGTTGGAGACCGTTACTGAAGAGATTTGTCAACCCAAGAGATTTGATCCTTGGAAAGAAATTGATTCTTTCCAAGAATAAGGTTAATTCCCGTTGCTCTCCCTTGATGTGTACTTTGACAACTTTCCATCTTTAAGTCTTGATAGCGCCGGATTTGCTCCTTAAATTTGGGTCCTTCCATCTTCAATGCTTCTTTTCCTTTTTAACTCTTCAAGAAATCTTTGATTGATTTTCTTGCCTGATTCTCAGTGCTTCTTTTCCTTTTGAATGCTTCAATAAATTTTTGAGATTTCTCCCTTCAGCTTTGATTGTTTCTCTTTATGCACTTCGATCTTGGTTGATTACCTTGAGTCCCTACACCAAAAGAAATTATATTATTTTTCATCATTAAAACTAAAACCTAACTATCTCTCCCTTTTTGATGATGACAAAAAATTATATATGTGTTAACTTCCCTGTATTTTACTCCCCCTCAATGAGTGTAGTTGATGTTGGGCTTAAACGGCCCAATGACACTCTTAACATGGTGTGATATTGTCCGCTTTGAGCCAGACCGCACGGTTTTTCCCACCAAGGCCTCACACCATTAAGAGATCCCTACACCTTATATGTAGACTCCCAATCTTTTCAGCTACCAATGTGGGACTTTGTTCGCACACCCAATAATCTCCCCCTCGAACTAAGTTCCACGTGGCCCAGCACCACGATTTACGGGTCAATTTTCGAGATTCACTGTGTGCCACCCACATTGTTAGAGTATTATGGCAACCGAAGCCCGCAACTAACTTCTTCTTGTGTGCATGCCGCCCCGCACCATCACTCCGCCATCTCCATACTCATCACACTGAACCTGGGCTCTGATACCAGTTGTTGGGCTTAAACGGCCCAATGACACTCTTAACATGGTGTGATATTGTCCGCTTTGGGCCAAGCCCGCACGGTTTTCCCCAAAAGGCCTCACACCATTAAGAGATCCCTACACCTTATATGTAGACTCCCAATCTTTTCAGCTACCAATGTGGGACTTTGTTCGCACACCCAACAGTTGACTCCCCCTCAATAGGTGCCATTGGGACTACTTCATTTAGTCGACTTCTCCTGTAGTATCTATAGTCGACTCCCCCTGCAATGAATGTGCCTACACAAATATATGTATAGCCGCCTTCTCCCCCTTTTTTGACATCAACAAAGAGGGGATAAAAACAACAATACACTAAAGCATAATTGTAGCATAAAATGCATTATATGCATGCAGAGTTATAGCAAAACAAGGAAAAAAAATCATCCAACGACTGGTTATCCAGTCGAAAATAGCACATAAAAAAAATTATTTGAAACTTCCACACTAACGACGTAAGAAATAAGTAAGAGTGTTACAAATCGCCTCCTTCAATCGATCAAAGCTAGCATTGGCTGAGACAGTCGCTCCATCAAGCCTGTCGTGTACCTTGAATGCCTTGACTGCATTGTCCCTAACTTCGAGAATTGCAACCCTTATTGTTGCTCCCTAACGCACACGCAAGTATACGTGGCGACAAGTAATATAGGATTATAAGTCCAGATATCGTACCCACAGGGACTTGTGATTAACTATCAACTAAATTAAACCAAACAATTAATCTATTCAAGCGATTCTTAAAGTATGAATATTTAACTAGTTGGTGAATTATAGAGACGAATTCAATATGAGTGAATATTCTAGAGCTATGGGTTAGCTAACAATCCCGTTGAGTTTTCCACTTAAATCGTCAAATTAATTTATCTGGTTTATTGGTTGACAGGGTTAATATTGCTCGTAGCCTTCTCCAGAAGTACAACTCGCCTATTCAAGTTAACCTAACGCCTATATTACTATGGAATTAGGATTAACAAGAACGCATTTATAATTTCCGTATAATAACCAAACAAGGCGATTAGGTATATTCCTATCCTAACTGCAAATCCGCTCCCCCTAAGAGTTGAGATCTTGCTCTACTCAATCTTATATGCAATCTAGAATTCCCTCTCCTGAGTTCAATCCTAGATTCGTAGATAGTATTTAATTGGTGATCAAGCAATCAAATAATTAAGCGCAAGATTGAATAAATAAACCAATATGATAAAATAATAAGAACAATTTAAGCTTCAAACCACAACGTTCATGTAGCACCCAAAACTCTAGAACTAATAAACTATGAATTAAAGGAAAAGAAGAGAAGAAAAACTAGTTAGAAGCCTCCTCCAAGCGTGGTGTGTGTTCCTCCACGTGAAACTCCCTTCAAAGTATGTTAGATCCCCCTAAAGTGGCGTCCTCCTCCAAAAAATATGTTTAGTCTTGCTTTTATACGTGTTGGATAGGTCTAGGGCTGAATAAACCGTGTCCCGGGCAAAATAGGATAAAATCCGCGTCACCGGCGCCCAGCCCGGGGCCAGGCGCCCTCCACGGCGCCCCAATTTAGAGTATACTATTTTTGGCTCCACAGGTAGGGTTGGGCCAAATTTTGCACGTTTCGCGCCCAATTGCTCCCGGACCATTCCTACATATATAAACACATCAAATTATCATAAATCAATACATTTCACATCCTAAATCCATGAAACAAAAGTAAGATATGAGGCGATATACATGCGAATATATATACTTTAAGCACAACATCAACACCCCACACTTAGACTCTTGCTCGTCCTCGAGTAAGCATTAAAATCACTCTTAATAAATCAATCCTAGAAACATCACCACTTCGGTTGATACTAACAACTAGGCCCTATAGCAACTCAAACCATCAGATATACACTTCCTCATCATTGTGCAAGATATACAAGTCACGAAAAAGCAACAAACTTCTCACCTCCTAACCTTAGAGAGAGACTCTAACTCACCAAATTTAAGCTCGCTCACCCACTCTGTCAAAGAAGCTAATAACATCACCTATCTATCATGACATAAGTGCCCTCACAAGAATAAATAGTCCGTACACTCAAATCAAAGAGTGAACACAATTTAAGGACTTTGCATCAAAGACAACTCTCGCACTCACAAACGAATTCACATGTATGCACAAAGAACCACAGGCTTGCCCATTATGTACATCTCTATTAATTAAGTGTGCTCGAATAGAATCAACTAGGACTTTAACGGGTTGTAATGTTGGCTAAGGGACGGGTAGGAAAACTATATGATAGTGACTTACACTTCCCTAAGCACTTTGCATTTTTAGACTTCATCACCCATTATTTTCATCTCTTCACTTTTATTTTTCAGTCCTCTCTTCATCTATTGTTTCACAAGTATTTCCCTCACATCAAGAACGTTTCATTTTTTTCAAAATAATTTTTTTTATTCTCTTTTTTTTCATGTCACATTCTTTTCACGAAGGCCTTTTCATCACTTTGCAGCAATCATTGGTCACCATTTTTTACTTAATCATCCTTTTCTTCAAATTTATCAATTAATATCACGGTCTAAGCAACAATGCTCAAGGAAGCAGGGTGCAAAAACTAGGGATTCAACAAGAGGATCAAGGCAAAAATACGTCTTCCAAACAAAAGGCTACAGGCTCAAAGGGCTAACTAGTGGTACAATATCTGAAAAGGCTAAAATTCACAAGACATATCAAAGAAAGCCTATTATCATCTTCTAAACAGAACAACACTTTTATTTCGCTTCAATAACATGCAGGGCAAGTTCTAGACTAAGATGCAAAACATGGAATATATGTAAGAAATCCTCACCCCACATGGCACAAGTATCAGTCAAGATGGATCAATTGTACTCTAAGACAGACAGGGTCATAGCGAACGCCAAAATAAGAATAAGCTATATACAGAGTCACAACCATGAGCTTAGGTGTCAGAAAGTCTGCTATTTTATTCATTACTCAAGCACTCAGAGGAAAGTACTACTCAAGCTCAGGCCTAAATATGCTAGTATCAAACAAGTCACAAAAGTTTTTCTTCTCCCTCTTTTACTTCTCCTAAAAATAAAGAAAAAAATAATAATCTAATCCTAAAAAATAAAAAATTTACCCGGTTCAAGTTACATCCCTTGGAAAAGAATCGATGCACAAAGAAAAACCAAGAGGGATTATTATCTGACTAAAACTAACTAGAAACAAAAATAAAATATTTTTTTGATTATTTTTTTTGGACCTTAATCCCTCAAGAAAGCTGTCAACAATATCCATCGTCGGGAAAAGTCCCAATTTTCTAAAATTTTTTTTTATAAAAAAACTACTACACTAAGTAAGCTAAGATAGCACAGAAAATCACCCAGACAATCTCCTCACCCCACACTTAAAATTATGCAATGTCCTAAATGCACAATGAAAATAACAAGAGGGTAAAAGGGACTCCCTGGTAGACCAAAGGCCGAAACATTAGTAGCTCACGGGATACTCAGACTTCTCCCAGGTATGACCCCTTGTGTGGGTACCTCACACTTAGTTTCAACAACCTGCTCACTTTTGCACTTTTCCAATGGCTTTGCCTCCTATGCTTATAATCCTACAAAACAAAAACAACACTACCAAAAAAAAAAACACATTAAAAAAATAAGCAAAAGTAAAAAGAATAAAAATAAAATAAAATTGGGTTGCCTCCCAACAAGCGCTTGATTTAACGTCGCGGCACGACGCCATCACTTTCACCACTTTTCCTTCCACTTTGAGGATATGAATTGCGCCCCCAGTTTGGCATCAACTTTTGTATCACGTTCCTGGGGCGGTGGTGTAAAATTAAAGAAACCAAGTAATAGGTATTGCATCTTGCACTTCTTGGCCTTTAAGTGAGGAATGTCGTTTTGTCTCCTTGGTGTGGCAAATTTCAGAATATAAATACTTTATTCCTCATCTATTGAATCCTCCATATGCTCGAATGGATCAATTTCCATGTCACCAACCGAACACAATGTTGAAAAGTATTTAGAATGAGGTCCAATACGCTCCAACTCCAAAATTGCATTATTTTTGACATCCTCAATTTTGCACTCTTCGTCAACCTTGGCATCATCAACAAGAACATGGTTTAATAATTGGTATTCTTGTTTTAGCTCCTCAATTTGGCCTAGAAGATCTTTTTCAGCTTCAAACAATTCATCACTAAGTTGTTGGGCGTTACACGCATCAACCTTTGCACTCAATTGAGCCTCCAAGTCGCGAATAGAACTGCCGAATTGGTCGATCTCTTGTCCCAATTCAACTCTTCTTTCAATAAAGTGTTGTATCTCATTTGTAATTTTCTCACGGAAACCTCCATATTCCTCTAATAATTACATGTGCATATCAAGAATACGAACATCTTGTTCTATATAATCCAATTCGTCACTCATGTCAAACTCACAAGAATTATTAGAATCAACATAAGAAGGGATTGGAGTAGGATAACAACACTTAGGACAATTATTCCAATTTCCATTACAAATATTACATGATGGAGATGGTGCACATAACTCGGTATTTGGAATATTTTTACAATATTGCCACAAGTGGGGTCCTTTACAATATGGACAAGGATCACAAAAACAAGAATACTTACTATCCCACCACTTTTCTTTCAAAGATGCCATGTAAAAAAAGTATAATACTAACTACACTAAAATATAATTAAAAACATAAATAGACAAAAAGTAAAAATCTAATCTAGTAAAATAGTTAATATCTAAGTCCCCTGCAACGACGCCAAAAACTTGTTGCTCCCTAACGCACACGCAAGTATACATGGCCGACAAGTAATATAGGATTATAAGTCCAGATATCGTACCCACAGGGACTTGTGATTAACTATCAACTAAATTAAACCAAACAATTAATCTATTCAAGCGATTCCTAAAGTATGAATATTTAATTAGTTGGCGAATTATAGAGAAGAATTTAATATGAGTGAATATTCTAGAGCTATGGGTTAGCTAACAATCCCGTTGAGTTTTCCACTTAAATCGTCAAATTAATTTATCTGGTTTATTGGTTGACAGGGTTAATATTGCTCGTTGCCTTCTCCAGAAGTACAACTCGCCTATTCAAGCTAACCTAACGCCTATATTCCTATGGAATTAGGATTAACAAGAACGCATTTATAATTCCCGTATAAAAACCAAGCAAGGCGATTAGGTATATTCCTATCCTAACCGCAAATCCGCTCCCCCTAAGAGTTAAGATCTTGCTCTACTCAATCTTATATGCAATCTAGAATTCCCTCTCCTGAGTTCAATCCTAGATTCATGGATAATATTTAATTGGTGATCAAGCAATCAAATAATTAAGCGCAAGATTGAATAAATAAACCAATATGATAAAATAATAAGAACAATTTAAGCTTCAAACCACAACGTTCATGTAGCACCCAAAACTCTAGAACTAATAAACTATGAATTAAGGAAAAGAAGAGAAGAAAAACTAGTTAGAAGTCTCCTCAAAGCGTGGTGTGTGTTACTCCACGTGAAACTCCCTTCAAAGTATGTTAGATCCCCCTAAAGTGGCGTCCTCCTCCAAAAAATATGTTTAGTCTTGCTTTTATACGTGTTGGATAGGTCTAGGGCCGAATAAACCGTGTCCCGGGCAAAATAGGACAAAATCCGCGTCACCGGCGCCCACCCCGGCGCCCGGCGCCCTCCACGGCGCCCCAATTTAGAGTATACTGTTTTTGGCGCCGCAGGTAGGGCTGGGCGCCACCTGTGGCGCCCAAATTCACAGTTCTCTGATTTCATTCGTTTTGGCTCTAATTTTGCACGTTTCGCCCCCAATTGCTCCCGGATCATTCCTACACATAAAAACACATCAAATTAACATAAATCAATACATTTCACATCCTAAATCCACGAAACAAAAGTAAGATATGAGGCGATATACATGCGAATATATATCCTTTAAGCACACATCACTTATCTTTGAAAAATCAGACCCTTTCTCTTTGGAGATTGCATGTATCTCCCAAACAGTGGACTGAGTAGCAGCAAAGATCTTTGATGGAGGACAGCTGGTTGTCAATGGCAGTGTCACGACCCGGATTTCCCACCGTCGGAATTGTGATGGCGCCTAACTTTTTAGAATGCTAGGCAAGCCAATAGATAAAATTTTTGTACGCTAACCACTATTCGAATCAGTAAATAACAATAATTAAACCAAAATAGAGTAAGGAGTGTGGAATTTCATAATAATCCAAAAACTAATACACGACTACCCAAAATCTGGTGTCACAATCCACGAACTTCTAAGAGTCACTACAAATACTGGTTTAAAGAAAATACATCTATTCTCGAAATAAGAGAAAACAGGGAACTAGGATAACTGGAAGGGGACTCCAGGGTCTGCGAACGCCGGCAGATCTATCTTCGATCTCCTGTTGGACTGAAGGCAGCAACCCAACTCTGATCAACATGGTCTAGTACTAGAATCTGCACTGAAAGTGCAGAGTGCAATATCATTACGACTAACCCGATGTACTGGTAAGTGCCGAGGCTAACCTCGGCGAAGTAGTGACGAGGCTAGGACACGACAATAACATGAACCCGTGCAATTAAATCATATACGAGAAGATAACAACAAATGGAAATTAAGCAGATATTAACGAGAAGGGGGGAGAAACATGCTGAGGGGAATATCAAATCCTGAATAGTACAGTAAAGAAGCGCAGTAAATAACACGCCCTACACCAACAAAAGTAATAACACAGCAACAAGTGCACGGCATCACCCTTCGTGCTTTTACTCTCATCCTTACCATAAGAAACAATAGAAATGGCACTACATCACCCTTCGTGCATTAACTCTCTCATAACATGGCACGGCATCACCCTTCGTGCATTATCAGTCACAAAATACGGCACAACATCACCCTTCATGCATTATCACTCACAGAATACGGCACGGCATCACCCTTCGTGCATTATCACTCACTCACAATGCATTGCACGGCATCACCCTTCGTGCTTTAACACTCTCCCTCACCTAAACAATGAACAATAACAACAGGGAGATAGCAATATCAAGAACCAGTCTTACTTCAACATTTAATTCCACAAAAATAGTCTCAACTCTAAGTTAATAGTCAAACAGTACCAAACTTTGTAAAACATGACAAGCGTTGTTCAACACAAGGAATAACAAGTCTAAACATGAAATATATGATCAAAGAGTACAACAGTTACAAGAATAAGACTAACTCGCATGCTATGACTCGACGACAACGCATAGGTACCCTTCACCTTACCTATACGTTGTACTCAATATCAAACACATAGCAAATAGACTCAACAATACCTAATCCCTCAAGCTAAGGTTAGCCAGAACACTTACCTCGATTCCACGGCCAAACTCAAGCCTCAATCACCGCTTTCCCTCTAGTTTCCACCTCCGAACCACTCATATCTAGTCATAATTAACTTAATAACATCAATTACCGCTAAAGAAATTAATTCTAATGCAAAATATAAGTTTCCCAATAATTCCACCCCAAAAAAAGTCAAAACCTGACCCCGCGTGCTTGGTCAAAACTCGAGGTACGGACCAAAACCCATTCACCCATTCACCCTCGAGCCCAAATATGTAATTAGTTTCGGAATCCGACCCCAAATCGGGGTCTAAATTCCCAAATTTGCAAAATCCCCAATTCTTCCTAAAATCCCTAATTCTACCATGAAAGAACAAGATTTAGGGCTAGAAATCTAATGGGTGTTTATGGAAATTGAAATAGATAAGTTAAAGAACATGAACCTGTAATTTGATGTTGAAATCCTTCTTCAAAAATCGCCCTATGTTGAGTTCTAATAGAAGAGATATGAATTTTTTGAAGAATCCCGTCTTAGGTTCTATTTTAAAATCACTGGACAGGCCTTATTTGCGTTCGCGAGAGGCCTGTCGCATTCGCGAAGCTTTGGCCCTATTGGCCTATGCGTTCGTGAGTAACCCATCGCGTTCGCGAAGGCATATCCCCCCAGCCTCTGCGTTCGTGATCCATGTGTCGCGTTCGCGATGAATTACCTTCCCCTCCCCCAGGTCCCATGCTTCGCGTTCGGGGTAGACGGGTCACATTCACGAAGGGTAAAGCCCCCATTGCTCCGCGTTCGCGACATGTCATTCACGTTTGCGAAGAAGAAATTTCCCCCTGCCCTTCTTTACCTTTCGTGTTCGCGGAACTACCTACGCGAATGCGAAGAAGGGTATATCAGAACAACTGCTGCAGCAAAAATACCAGATTTTCTAAGTCTAAAACATCCCGTAGCCTATCCGAAACTCACCTGAGCCTTCGGGGCTTTAAACTAAATATGCACACAAGTCTTAAAACATCATACGGACTTGCTCGCGCAATCAAATCGCCAAAATAACACCTAGAATTACAAATTTAGCATCAAATTGCATGAAATTTTCAAGAAAGTTTCAAAACTTCTATTTTCTCTATTAAAGGTCTGAATCACGTCAAATCAGTTCCGTTTCTCACCAAATTTTACAGATAAGGCATAAATATCATAACGGACCTATACCGGGCTTCGAAACCAAAATACGGACCCGATACCAATGAGATCAACTATTAACCATTTTCTCAAAACCATAATGATTTCAGTTTAGCAATTTTCATCAAAAATTCATTTCTCGGTCTAGGAACCTCGGAATTCGATTCCGGGCATACGCCCAGGTCCCATATTTTACTACGTAACCTTCGGGACCGTCAAAACACGGGTCCGAGTCCGTTTACTCAAAAACTTGACCCTCCCGGACTGCGCACGCAAATCGAGGAGAAATAAAATGAGGTTTTGATGGCCTCGAAACCCCGAATTGGGTTATAAAATACAAGATGACCTTTCGGGTCATCACATGCAGTTAGTTTCTCAGCAAGATCAGGATTACTAAGATTGTGATGGGAAACAGTGGCTTTGGTCTTGGGATCAGGCTGAACATGCTTGACCTCAGCTTCCTGTTTCTTAACCCATGACTCCTTCACACACACATATCCCATACTAGCAAATGCACTAGAATCGTAAGATTTTGAAATAGAGACGAAGGGATAGTGAGAGATAGAGATATTATGAGCTTCCAGAATGTGAGTGATGGCCATGCCATAGGGTAGACTGGTGGGATCATCAACACTTTCAATCATAAATATGACCCAGGAGGACAGTTTGATCTTGAGTTTGGTCACAAGGCAATAGATAAAGTATCTCTTTGAGAGAAGGTGGAGAAAGAGCCAGTATGAGGGAGCAGAGTAGTTGCAACAATGTGGGCTAGAACACGAGTTTCAAAGCTAACATCACTTGGACCTAACTGGTTCGGGAGGGATTCAGATTAACACCTAGCAATACAAAGTTTTGTTTGATCAAAGATGATTTCATAATTATTAGGCCAAGAATTTTTGAAAAGCATGGGAAAACTAGAACACTTACACTGGAAGATTGAATCAAACATGGCACAATCAAGAACGATGCGCTTTCCTAACACTAAGGATTCCAACTTGTCAGACTTACTAGAGCAAAGATTGGCATAAAACATTCTCACTAGGGGTTCATAGACTTTAGGAGGGGGAACAAAAAAGAATTTTGACCGGCCTTGATAAACAAACAGATCTTTTACCTTACAGTTTAGGGCTTCCGTGTCATCAAGGTCGACTACTCTTCCATGAGCGATTGGCTTGTCTTTCAAAGCAATGAAAAAATCCCTGTTTGGAGAATCCCATTAATTTAGGACAGACTTTAAAGAACTTGAGAGATCAATTTTCGATTTCTTTGGAGTAAAGGACTCAGGAGGTTCTTCCAAAGGTCTTTTTCCTAGGGCTTTTTCTCCTAGAGGATTAGAATGATCTGAGAATTCTGCCTGAGAGGAGGCAAAACCCTCTGAGTGTTCGGAGCCTAGGTCTACTTGTTCTGGAGGCTGGGAAGGGGCTTTTGCTCTGAAGCGAGTACTTTTTCTGGTGGAGGCTGAGGGGTTTTTAGAGTGTTTAGCCATGGAGGAAATTGGTTGAGGAGAGTTTCGGAGAGGGTTTCTAGACGATGAGAATGATGGATATTGAAGGAGGGTTTCATAGATTAAAAGAAGGGGTTTCTGACGGTTGAGTACCGAAAATGAAAGGGTGTCAGTTGAATAGGCGTGATGATTGGTTTTCCTTTCTTGAACGCTGCAACTGACGTGAAAAGAGAGGAAAAGAGAGGGAATTTGGAGGCGCTATTAATGACTATGAAAAGACAAAGTTTAAACATTAGGCGTATTAAAATATAAAAATATCACATAGGTCCTAATATTAATGATCAATGGAAATAATACCAAGTAGTTCTCTTAAAAAGCAAAATTTGTTTTCAAGTAAAGGCTTGGTGAAAATATCTGCTAATTGATTAGTAGTTCCAACAAAAGATATTTCTATATTTCCATTAAGAACATGATATCTAATGAAATGATTCTTGATATCTATATGCTTTGCCCTAGAGTGATGCACATGAATTTTTGAGAGATATATAGCACTAGAGTTATCACAGAAAATTTGAATGGGTTTAAAGAATAATTCATAGTCACCCAATTGATGAGACATCCATATTAATTGTGCACAACATTGTCAAATGGAGATATACTCAGCCTCAGCTGTGGATTGTGCAACTGATCCTTGCTTTTTACTGTTTCAAGATATCAATGCTTTTCCGAGTAATTGACATGTTTCGCTGCTTTTTATGTCTTCCTTATCACCTACAAGATCAGCATCTGAAAAACCTTCTAGTTTAAAATTGTTAGAGCGTGGATACCATAATCCGTGAGAAGTAGTTCCAATGAGATATCAAATAATTCTTTTTACTACAGTCAGGTGTGATTCTTTTGGAGCTGACTGAAACTTGGCACATTTACAAACACTAAGCATAATATCTGGTCGACTAGCAGTTAGATAAAGAAGGGAGCCAATCATCCCACGATATTTGGTTTCATCGATAGGATTTCCCTATTCATCTTTGTCAAGACCTGTTGAAGGACTCATTGGTGTGCCCATAGCTTTAGAATTACTCATACCGAACTTCTGAATCAACTCCTTTGTGTATTTTATCTGACATATGAACGTTCCTTCTTCAGATTATTGAATTTGAAGTCCAAGAAAGAACGTTAGCTCTCCCATCATACTCATTTCAAACTCACATTGCATAAGATTTGAAAATTCCTTGCATAGAAGAGGATTAGCACTACCAAAAATAATATCATCAACGTAAAATTGAATAATGAGATTAACTTTTGACGATCTTTTAATATAAAGAGTAGTGTCTACTTTACCTCTTGTGAATCCGTGATCAATAAGAAATGAGCTGAGTCTTTCTTACCATGCTCATGGATCTTGTTTAAGTTCATCCAATGCTTTGGTCAATTTTTACACATGGTAGGGAAACTTTGAATCTTCAAATCCTGAAGGTTGTTTGCATATACCTCCTCCTCAATAAAACCATTTAAGAAGGCACTTTTGACATCCATCTGGAAGAGTCTAAATCTTTTAAAGGATGCGTATGCAAGAAGAATTCGTATTGATTCCATTCGAGCTACTGGAGCAAAAGTTTCGTCTTAGTCGACTCCTTCCTGTTGTGAGTATCCTTGAGCTACTAATCTGGCTTTGTTTCTAACAACCTTTCCATCCTCATTTAGCTTATTTCCGAAAACCCATTTTGCTCCAATTACAGGAGCGTTTTCAAGCTTAGGTAGCAGTTTCCATACTTGAGTTTTGTCAAATTGATCCAGATCTTCCTGCATTGCTTGTAACCAGCTTGAGTCTTTCAAAGCTTTCTCTATTTTCTTTGGTTCAATCTGGGAAATCAGTGCTATGTTTGCTATCTTCTTGAGAGCTCCCCTGGTTTTCATTCCTTATTTGAATCTCCTATGATAAACTTTTGAGGATATTCTGGTTCACTTCTCCATTCATTTGGACGAGTTGTACTTGTATGAGTAGTTGACTCCTTTGGAGATTCTGATTGACGGTTGCTAATCTCATTTGTTGACTCCATTACACCATCAGGTTTATTAGATGACTCTTGAGATTCGTTTGTCTCCTGAATTTCATGAATTTGATCTTCATCACAAGCAATAATTCATTTCTCGGCCGATGTGTTATTCTCATCAAAGATAACATGTACTGATTCTTCTACACACAGTGTGCATTTATTATAGACTCTAAAGGATCTACTATTTAATGAATAACCCAGAAAAATACCTTCGTCACTTCTTGGATCGAATTTTCCAAGATTGTCCTTACCGTTATTGTGAATGAAACACTTGCTTCTAAACAGAAGAAAGTAACTAATATTGGGTCGGTTACCTTTCCACAATTCATAAGGAGTCTTCTTCAGAATGGTCTTATGAGACATCAGTTGAGAATGTGTCATGATGTACTTTCTCCTTCTGCCCATAAGTGATTTGGGAACGAATATTCTAGTATCATAGTTCTTGCCATATCTTGCAAAGTCCTATTTTTCCGTTCAATGACTCCATTTTGTTGGGGTGATCTTGGAGCAGAGAAATTGTGGGTGTATCCTTGATCATTACAGAAATCATCAAATGCTCTGCTTTCAAATTCTCCTCCATGATCACTTTGAACTGTTGTAATAAGATACCCCTTTTCTCTTTCGACCTTTTTACAGAATATCTCAAAATTTTTCAAAGCTTCATCTTTGTGAGATAGGAAAATCACCCGAGTAAAGCGTGAGTAATCATCAACAATAACAAAAGCATATAGTTTTCCTCCTATGCTAGCAATTCTAGTAGGTCCAAATAAGTCCATATGAAGCAATTGCAAAGGCTTTGAAATAGATACAATATCTTTGTTTTTGAAAGAGTTTCTAGTTTGTTTACCAATCTGACATGCATCACATATATGATTTCTAGAGAAATTGAGTTTAGGCAAACCAATAACTAAATCATGCTTAGAAAGTTTCTCTATCAAATGCATGGTTGCATGACCAAGTTTCTTATGCCATAACCATGGATCATCAGATATGGATGTTAAACAGATATGACCATCTATATTTTCAAAACAATCAAGAATATAGACATTTCCATACCTTTTACCTGGGAGGATTATTTTACCTGTCTCATCTTCAATAGCACAACCTATTTTCTCGAACTTTACTTCATACCCTGAGTCGCATAGCTGACTTATACTCAGAAGATTGTATTTAAGTCCGTCATCAAGATAAACCTCAGTGATATCACAATTATTATTGAAAGGAACTGTTCCGATACCGACTATTTTTTCTTTTGAGTCATCACCAAATTTGACACTTCCTCTGCCTGTCATCTGTCATGTGACCGGAACACGCACTATCTAAGTACCATTAGTGTTCCAGCAAAATATAGTTATCACTTTCTTTTAGGTACCGAAGCTTGCTTGGGTCCTTGTTGGTTAGTATTACTGGACTCAGGATTGTTTTTGGGTTTTCAAATCCATCCTGAGACATTTGAATTACGAAATCGACAAAAAGAATATTTATGTCCACTTTTGTTATAGTAGTGACACGTAACTCCTAATCCATTTTTGAATCTTTCATTTGTGTTAGTACTAGTGGACTCTGTTCTGGATGGTCCTTCTCCAGTTGACTTGTAAGTCGCCTGGTTCGACTTGATAGAACTATGACTAGTGGATTTGCTCATGCCATTGAGTTGCAATTGCAATTCCTCAAACTCTTCTTGAAGTACTTCTTTTTCAATTTCACATTCTTCAAGCTTGAGTTTCCAGTCTTTTACTTCTTTGTTGAGTCTCTTTAGTTCATTCATCATTTTTTGAGACTCTTTCAAAGTAAGGTCAAGAATATCCTGCAATTCGTTACATATTTCACAATTATATGATCTTACCTCGCTTCTTTCACCTCGTGCCGTGAAACAGTTCTCATTGTCATCTTTGCATTCATCATCTGAAGTGTCCTCATATGTCCAGCACCCTGAGAGCTTGTTCATGCCATTTTCCACAATTGTCATGAAGCATAGATTTACTATCTCTTCGTGTTCTGAACTGTCTTCATCACTCCAACTTCCATATGATTTGTTCTTGTTAAAACCTCTGTAAACTTTTCTTTTAAGATCAGGACATTCAGCTTGAACATGCCCAAATTTTCCACACTCGTAGCATTTGCCATCATTTTTATCTTGTTCGTTATATTGCTTAGTTCGCCTAGGTGGTATCCCACCTCTTCTTGCATTCCTATATATCCTTATTAAACCATCCATATTTCTTGATACCATGGCAATTTCTTCTTGAAGAGCTTCAGGGTCGTTATCAATATCATTGTCTGCTTTTTTAGTTGTAGCCTTGAAAGCAACTGTTTTCTTCTTTTCTTCCTGGCTTGTTTTCTTGAGATGAGTTTTCTCTAAAGATATGAGTTCTCCTCGAAGTTCGTCGTATGATCATTTGTTCAAATCCTGTGATTCAAGTGTAACCATTTTTGTCTGCCAAGTAGTGGGTAGGCTTCTAAGAATTTTCCTAACTTGATCACCACTGGAGAATGGTTTGCCAAAAGCTTTTAGATCGTGATTTTGCTAAATCTGAAAAACATCTCTTCAATGGATTCTCCTTCTTTCAAGAGTTCG
Organism: Nicotiana attenuata; assembly: GCF_001879085.1. Taxonomy (NCBI): domain Eukaryota; kingdom Viridiplantae; phylum Streptophyta; class Magnoliopsida; order Solanales; family Solanaceae; genus Nicotiana; species Nicotiana attenuata. Next base: position 362,425 of record NW_017671016.1, read on the forward strand.
TAGTCATGAACCAACATATTGATATGGGTTTCTTTCACTTTACTGGTTCCTTCATACGTAACTTCAAGTTTATCCCGCATCTCTTTGGCTGTATCGTAACTACAAATTTTCTCATATTCCTCACCACTTATAGCATTATTAAGCAGATTCCTTGCTTTATTATTAACTTGCATAACTGACATTTGCTCATCTGTATATTCATCTATATCTTCAGGATTAGCAGGTGGTTAAGCAACAACCGGCAGAGGGTAGTTCCCCTTTTTGATAACTCACCAGACTTTGACATCATAATACTTTGCGTATATTTCCATACGCACTTTTCAGTGAGAGAAATATTGTCCATTGAAATACGGTGGCCTCATTTGCAATGTTCCTTCTTGGAAGAGTGTTCCGACAATAACTTGATTAGCCATGATCTTTTCTCACAAGCTGTTAAGCAAAAGAAACTAGTTTTTCAATTAGTCGACTAGAAGTAATAGCGAGATATTAAGAGGTGCAAAATTAAAATGCAGAAGTAAAGTGCATGAATTAAAGACACCAGAGTTTTTATACTGGTTCAGATTCAATGTGAATCCTAGTCTAGTCCCCTTGGGTTGCAAGGGAGTTTTCTTTCAGTGATTGAGTTTGTTGAGTACAAAGTGCATGGTGTAGTTTACACCAATGACTCAGTTTCTATGTCACTCGTCTTTTCTTGATACAATGCGTCACCAGTATTTTTCCCTCTTTCTTCTCTAACTTGTTACACAACAGATCTAGCAGAGCTACAATGTTTGTTTGCAGTAGAACAAAGAGAGGGTAATTGGTTTGACAAAGTATGTGTCTCTAAGTCCTAAGGTTGCGTATAAATACTATGTAGGAGACCGTTACTGAAGAGATTTCCCAACCCAAGATATTTGATCCTTGGAAAGAAATTGATTCTTTCCGAAAGGTTAATTCCCGTTACTCTTTCTTGATGTGTGGACTTTGACAGCTTTCCATCTTTAAGTCTTGATAGCGCCGACTTTCCTCCTTAATCAGGGTCCTTCCATCTTGTCAAGACCCCAAATACCCTGGTCGTGATGGAGCCTATCACAGTACCAGGCCAGCCCAAAAACAACACGAACAATGCGGAAACAATTTATAACTTCACCTTTCTAGACCGATTAAGTCTCAAAGCTTTCAATTTTTAAAATATCAAAGAAATACGCGGAATAGGTACGAAAATATATCAACACAGCCCGAATATGGTGTCACTAGTCAAGAGGCTCAAAGTACAACCCAACACTGTCTGAATAATACATGATAAGTTTGAAAATACAAGGTACTAAGATAGGAAGGAGGAAGGCAGGGCTGCGAATGCCATGCAGCTATCTTGCGATCTCCGGGTAGACTCTGAAAGTGCTGGAAGCTCTCACTCTGATGCTCGGGCACCTGGATCTGCACACAAGGTGCAGGGAGTAACGTGAGTATGCCAACTCAGTAAGTAACTAAAGTAAATAAAGTCTGAGTGCAGTGACAAGCATTTAAAAACATATGCATACTTATCAAGTAAAGTTCAACAAAAATATCAAGTCAAAATCTCCAGTTCAATAGCCAATTATGTCGTAAAAACTCCAGTAACAATTAAAGTCCGTTAAAAACATTTATTCAACGTTTTTCAACAGAGGCTCAGTAATAAAGAGGAGTAAAAGCAGAAAAATGTCATAAACAAGCCCCTCGGGCAAGGTATCACTCATAAGTGTAGCCTGTCGGGCAAGCCTTTTAGTCGCTCGTCAATCAGTACTCACACTCAGCACTTCAGCCGAATAGATATCTCATAATAATAATAATAATAATAATAATAATAATAATAATAATAATAATAATAATAATAATAATAACCGCTGCGGCGTGCAGCCCGATCCGTAATGCATAGTCGACTACGCTCACTGTGGGTGTACAGACTCCGGAGTGGCTCCTACAGCCCAAATGTCATATCGCTGCGGCGCGCAGCCTGATCCAATATATCGCTACGGCGTGCAGCCTGATCCATATATATATATATATATATATATATATATATATATATATATATATATATATATATATATATATATATNTATATATATATATATATCGCTGCGGCATGCAGGCCGATCCAAAAATATATAAGTATCGCTGCGGCGTGCAGCCCGATCCATAAATATATATATCATATAATCCTCACCATCCGGTCCTCGACCTCTTTCTCAGTCATTACACTCACAGCCACTTGGGCATCTTAGTAAAAAAATCAGGGAAACTCAGCCCAAACAGTTTTCATATATTGAAAAATGCAGTAATGAAACTGAATCAACAATAAACAGGTAATATCATGACTGAGGATATGCTTTCAAATCAAAACAATGTGAGGAAAAGTAGTAAAATACCCCTAAGGGTCTAAACAGGTCGGCACAAAGGCCCCAAACATGGCATTCATCCCAAGTTAACTAACCAATTTCTAAACACGTGGATATCATATACAATATATCAAAATATGCAACTATACAGTCTCCACGGGACGGACCAAGTCACAATCCCTATGGGTGCACGCCCACACGCCCACACGCCCAACACCTTGCATGTGCGTCACCTCATTTATCAAAACAGTACGAAATTCCAGGGTTTCATACCCTCAGGTCTAGATTTACAATCGTTACTTACCTCAAACCGGATGAAATACTACTCCGCGATGCCCTTGCCTCTCGACTCGGCCTCAACTCGCGTCGAATCTATCCAAAATCAGAATCATAACGTCAATATATGCTAAGGGAACGAAGCCCATGCGAAAATAATCGAATTGTATCAAAAATCCCAAAATTGGTCCAACTCGACCCCCGGTCCCACGTCTCGAAATTCGATAAAACAATCACATCAATAAAATCCTTATCCTCCCACGAGTCCATACATACCAAGAACATCTAAATCCGACCACAAATGACCCCTCAAATCCCTAATTCAAAGTCTCCAATTTCAAACCCTAAACCCCCAATTTTTCACCCTTAATCTCATAAATTTCATGCTTAAACAATTAAAAATCATCATAGTATCGAGTTTTAGGTCCAAGAAACTTACCTCAATGAAAACCCCCTTGATTCCCTCTTCAAAATCTCCAAAAAAGCTTCAATCCCGGATAAAAATGGTGGAGAACAACTCAAATTTTGCGAAGGGAAACTTATAAACTTTCTGACCCAGGGATTCCACTCCTGCGGTCCTTATCCCGCTTCTGCAGTACAACTTCTGCGGTCTAACCAACCGTATATGCGGTTTCCACTTAAAGTCCTGGGACCACACCTGCGCCCCGCTTACCGCACATGCGGTCTCGCATGTTCGTTCAACCTTCGCACCTGCGACTTCTGGTCTTCTAGCTCATGGCCGCATCTGCAGCTGCTCTAACGCTTCTGCGATCTCGAACATGCGCTCCCCAATCCGCAGGTACGGTTATGACAGGAACTCAACAACTTCAGCTGCAAACAAAAACTTCCAACTTCCCGCAAACCATCCGAAATCATCTTGAGACCCCCGGGACCTCAACAAAAAGTACGAAAGAGTCATATACCACTATTCAAACTTATACCAATCTTCGAAACACTTAAAACAACATCGAATCATCAAAACACCCTCGGATTCAAGCCTAAGGTTTCCAAGACTTCCGAATTTCGCTTTTGATCAAAAAGTCTATCAAACCTCGTCCGAATGACCTGAAATTTTGTACACACGTCAAAAATGACACAACGGACCTACTACAACTTCCGAAATTCCATTCCGACCCCGATATCTGAATTTCCGTTATCAACCGGAAAATGCCAAAATTCCACTTTCGCCAATTCAAGCTTAAATCTACTCCGGACCTCCAAAATACATTTCGATCACGCTCCTAAGTCCCAAATCACCTAACGAAGCTATCGGAACCATAAAAACCAAATTCTAAGATTGTTTTCACACAAGTCTACTTCTGGTTGACTTTTCCAACAAAAGGCCAACTTAAGAGACTAAGTGTCTCATAACACTCCAAAACTACTCCAAACCCGAACCTACCGACACGATACGGTGAAATGAAGCTGAACAACACACAAAGAAGCAGGAATGGGGGAAACGGAGCGGTAACTCATGAAACGACCGACCGGGTCATTACATCCACCCCTTCTTAAACAAACGTTCGTCCTCAAACGGGTCAAGAAACATAAACCTCAAATAGGTGAGGATATCTGCTCCACATCTCCCGCTCGGTCTCCCAGGTAGCCTCCTCCACGGGATGACCTCTCCACTGCACTTTCACTGAAGCTATATCCTTTGATCTCAACTTTCGAACCCGACGCTCCAAAATAGCCACTGGCTCCACATCATAGGTCAAATCACCATCTAACTTAACTGTGCTGAAGTCCAAAACATAAGACGGATCACCAATATACTTCCGGAGCATGGAAACATGAAATATCGGATGCACACTCGACAAGCCGGGTGGCAAAGCAAGCTCATAAGCCACCTCCCAAATCCTCTAAAGCACCTCAAAAGGCACAATGGATCGAGGACTCAATTTATCCTTCTTCCCAAATCTCATAACACCCTCCATAGGTGATACCTTCAGTAGAACCTTCTCCCCAACCATATAGGACACATCACAAACCTTCCTGTCAGCATAACTCTTTTGTCTCGACTGTGCTGTACGAAGCCGCTCCTGAATCACCTTCACATTGTCGAAAGCATCCCGCACCAAGTCTGTACCCTAAAGCCTAGCCTTGCCAGGCTCAAACCAACCAACTGGAGATCTACACCGCCTCCTATATAAAGCCTCATATGGAGCCATCTAGATACTTGACTGATAACTGTTGTTATATATAAACTCTACGAGCGGTAGAAACTGATCCCATGACCTTCCAAAAGCAATGACACACACACGCAACATGTCCTCCAATATCTGAATAGTGCGCTCGGACTGTCCGTCCGTCTGAGGGTGAAAAGCTGTGCTCAACTCAACCTGAGTACCCAACTCTCATGCACGGCCCTCCAAAACTGTGAAGTAAACTGAGCACCTCTATTCGAAATGATGGAAACTGGGACCCCATGCAGGTGAACAACCTCTAGGATATAAATCTCTGCTAACCGCTCTGAGGAATAGCTAGTACACACAAGAATAAAGTGCACGGACTTGGTTAGCCGATCCACAATCAGCCAAATAGCATCGAACTTCTTCAAAGTCCATGGAGATCCGCTCCCACTTCAACTCTGGAATATCCATCTGCTGAAGCAAGCCAACCGGTCTCTGATGCTCATATTTCAGCTGCTGACAATTGAGACACCGGGCTACAAATCCCACAATATCCTTCTTCATTCTTCTCCACCAATAATGCTATCTCAAATCCTGATACATCTTCGCGGCACCCGGATGAATGGAATACCGCGAGCTATGGGCCTTCTCTAAGATCAACTCCCGAAGTCCATCCACATTGGGCACACATATCCGGCCTTGCATCCTCAATACCCCATCATCACCACTAGTCACATCTCTGGCATCGTAGTGCTGAATCTGTCCTTAAGGACAAGTAAATGAGGATCATTATACTGGCACTCTGTGATGTGATCAAATAAGGAAGACCGAGAAATCACACAAGCTAAGACCTGACTGGGCTCCGAAATATCTAATCTCACGAACTGATTTGACAATGCCTGAACATCAACTGCAAGAGATCTCTCCCCAACAGGAATATATGCCAAACTCCCCAAACTTACCACCTTCCTACTCAAATCATCGACCACTACATTGGCCTTCCCCAGATGGTACAAGATAGTAATATCATAATCCTTTAGTAGCTCCAACCATCTCTGCTGCCTTAGCTTGAGATCCTTCTGCTTGAACAAGTGCTGGAGGCTACGATGATCAGTAAACACCTCACAAGACACACCATACAAATAATGCCTCCAATTTTACAACGTGTGAACAATGGCGGCCAACTTCAAATCACGAACATGGTAGTTCTTCTCATGGGGCTTCAACTGACGAGAAGCATAAGCAATCACTCTACCCTCCTGCATCAAAACACACCCAATAGCAACTCTCGAAGCATCACAATGCACTATATATGAACCTGAAGATAATGGCAAAACCAACACCGGAGTTGTGGTCAAGGCAGTTTTGAGCTTCTGAAAGCTCGCCTCACACTTATCCGACCACCTGAATAAATCACCCTTTTGAGTCAACTTGGTCAAGGGTGATGCAATAGATGAAAATCCCTGAACAAAATGATGGTAATAGCCCGCCAAACCAAGGAAGCTGCGAATCTCTGTGGCTGAGCACGGTCTGGGCCAACTCTGAACCGCCTCTATCTTCTTCGGATCAACCTGAATACCCTCGCTAGACACCACGTGTTGATACCCAATTTTTCCCAATATATTTTTAAATATGCAAAATAGCATATATATATATATATATATATATATATATATATATATATATATATATATATATAACCATGCACAAGGTTTATATAAATTTTTCCATAATTTTAAGAGTTTAAATTGATTTATTTTCTCCCCTTTTATTCATAAAATCCCCGATAATTATTT